>NW_026938436.1:0-8441 GCF_032062105.1 Saccostrea cuccullata
GAGACATCGAACAGTACTGTAGATTCTTTATTTTCCGCGAGTATATGTACTTTTTATCGCGAATCGGGAGAATTATACTTCGCGAATGGACGGTTGATCAACATATTTTACATATATTTCAGCATCATAAAAATAAAAGCGAGTACTATTTTTGGGGAGTGATGCTTCTCGCAAAATTACGCGGAAATTGATTCCTCGCGTATAATTAGGAATCTACAGTAATCAGAAGTCCATTGAAACAATGCATATTGTAAGCAATGCAAACACGGACTTCTCTTAACACAGATTTGAAGTCAATATTTTCTATATAATATTACGACTTATATATTTTAATAGCCTTTCACACAAAAAATTATTATAAATCTTATTTCATTTAAAAGTTATTAAAACTTCAAATTTTTTGGCGGGTTTGATTGATACATCCTTGCACTTTCACAAATTTTAACCTTATTCTTAATCCTTAGGAAAAGTGGCAATCTTATTGTGTTTTAATGAGAAATATTAAGATTTTTATCCAGAAAAATAATTTTATTCAGAGTAGTAATGTTAGAAAGCAAAACTCCTTCACCAAGTATCGTCATTCCGAACTAAGAGTTGCGTACTGAGTTTAGCAAATCGAGCACACTCGTGTTATGAACACAGTTTTTGTAAACAGGGCACGGATTCTGCTATTGTTGATGTTTACAATGTGTAAAAAATCTAGGTGCATTTTTCGATCAACACCTTACTATGGAAAAACAGGTATCCTCGGTCGTCAAGTCATGCTATTTTCAAATAAGCAATATAGGACGAATACGGCGCTTTCTTACAAAAGAAGCCTGCAAGACCATGGTGAATGCCGTTATCACTGCCAGGCTGGACTATGGGAACTGCCTTCTATATGGAGTGTCAAAGGCCTTACTAGACCGGATTCAAAAAGTCCAGAACACGGCAGCTCGTTTAGTTACAAGATCATCGAAACGGGAGCATATTACACCAATCCTAGCTGATCTTCATTGGCTACCTGTTTCTTTTCGTCCACAATATAAAATCTTGACATATGTCTACCAATCCTTACACGGGTTGGCTCCATCGTATATCAAAGATCTTATAATGGAATACAAGCCTACCAGATCACTGCGATCTGAGTCAACATCACGGTTAGTTGTTCCTAAGATCAGGACGAAGACATATGGTGAACGTCGACTTGGTTGGGCAGCAGCATTTTTGTGGAACGACCTTCCTAATGATATAAAGCAGGCCCAGTCCCTGGATATTTTCAAAAGACAATTAAAGACGCATTTTTATAGGATAGCTTTTTAAGTTTTAGGTGCTCAATTTTTAGCAGCAAATCATAAATTACAAATGATGTTCTTTTATTGAGTTTTATTGATGGTGTAATTGTATTTTGTATGTAATTTGTAGTATTTTAATGTTATAATTTCGAACACATATATGAGTATGGGTTAATATTTTATATAAGTTTTCATAGCTTTTAAATTATGTTTACTTGCGTTTTATTGTACAGCGCTTTAGAGTTATATTATTAATATTTAGCGCTTTATAAATTCATATATTATTATTATTATTATTACAATTCACCGGGTGCGTTCAATCGTCACAGTCTGCTTACCACAACTGCACGGACTGAAAATTTATTGTGTGTTTGTTTTGCTTTCGAACATGTCTACTCTGAATTTTCTGGATTATTGTATTAATATTTTTCATTTATACACAACGAGATTGCCACTTTTCTTAAGGATTAAGAATAAAATTAATTTGTGAAAGTGCAACGATGTGTCAATCAAACCCGCCAAAAAATTTGAAATTTTAATATCTTTTATAGGAAATAAGATTTTTAATTAATTTTTGTATGAAATGCTATTAAAATATATGAGTCGTAATATTATAGAGAAAATAATAACTTCAAACCTGTGTCCAAGTACCTTTAAAACATCAGCAGTGGGATCAGGCGGCAATTGGAGGGATAAGCATCCCTTGTCGGCCGTTTGGTCCTTGTCATGATCTGGCAATGGGCAAAATCCGTAGACAATTGCATTCGAGATACTTAATGATATACTATATTTTCAAGGTCACTGTAACGACCATATATACAATTGGTGAAATTTTGACTTTAAACAAGACAGCTGAAATTCTTGATTTAGAGCTTCTCAAAAACAATTTACTGATGTCTCATATACAAAATGTATATCAGATCAAGGACCAAAAGCCCATCTGAAGGTAAATCATTCCAGCAAGGTTTGTAGGCCTTATACTTACTTAGAAATAGATCAATGCACCTGCTTAGAAAAGGATATTTATTTCTGAAAGTTTTTTGCAGGTGTATCTTGGATTCATCATTCTCTTTGTTCTTTTGTCTTTGGCCTCGTTATCTTTAAGCACGTTACCGATCTTCCAGAGAAAACTGACGATTTGCGAAGCACGCGATTTATTACTTTACAACCATAAATATGAAGACGATATTGAGAATTTTTTCGCTAAAGTAAAGTGCGACAGCAGTGCAGAAGACGTTTTGAGATCTATTTATTTGAAGTACGGAAACTATACAGATGATGAAACGTTTCAAGAAGATATAAAAGAAAAGGAAGCCAGTGGAATGGGCAAGGAGTATATAAATGAAATGAAATTAAAATGGAAACTTAAGAAAATAAGCCTACCAAACAAAAGCGCTCGTCTGAAGGTGTTCGACTTGATAGACCTTATTGTCTTGGTTGTTTTCGCTGTTGATCTGATCCTAAGACTGGTAACTTGTCCAAGCATTGCTTCGTATTATAAGTCAGCGCTGAACGTTATTGATACTGTTGTCTTGATTTGTGGAATTCTGGGATATGTTCTGGAAAAAGTTTTAATAAACTTTACCTATGACAGGGGAGATCTTGATATATTGGTTTATCTCCAGCAACTTCGCGTGTTCCGTTTGATTCGAGTTGTACAGAATGTTGCCGCCATCAAAGTACTCGCTTTCTGTTTCAAAACCAATATTAAGGAAATACTGATTCTCATGTTATTTTTGTTTGTCGGTGTAAACATTTTTGCCAATATGCTTTTCTTTGTCGAACCAAAAAACATATCCAGCATTCCACAGGCGTGGTGGTGGGGAATAATCACCATGACAACTGTCGGTTATGGTGACTTGTATCCGGTCACATTTTCCGGGCGCATTATTGGGAGTTTGTGCGCAGTCAGTGGAGTTATTGTTCTTGCTTTAATTATTCCAATTTTCGTGAACAATTTTCTGGCTTTGTATGAACTTGCGTGCTTGTTGCAGAAAGAAAAGGACAGAAAACCAAAAACAAAAACTTTAAAAATTAAGGTGGAACCCTCGAAATTTTAGCAACGACCTTTTAGAAATGATTAAGTATCGCATAAAAATGCATATTGAAAAATTGTATTGCACATGCTATACATTGTACACTTTTGTAGATATTTGACCTTTCTTTATTAATTGTTATTATATTGATTGAATTCTTTTAATGAATTTTCCCCGAATTTTTCAGTACAAAAATATCCAGTACATTAAGCAGCGATATACATGTATATACCGGTATATAGTTCGCATCTTGGAAAATTTTATTGCAATTACCATGTAAACTTAGTATATTTTTTTTCTGGAATGCTTTCTAGCTACCGGGGTATTTATTTTTTCATTTTGTTTGTTTTGAAATAAATATCTCTTTAAACAAGTTATTACCACAAAAGGCACTTCTAAAATATACATTGGTGTATACATTGTACGAGGGCCGTTCAAAAATTACGCGGACTGTGCTATTATTTACTCTTACAGACGTCATATAGTTATGAAATTTCACAGAAATATGTATCTTAAAGATTCCAATTAATTTTGGGCAAAATTTCTGTATTTTAAAAATATTCTACGAAAATAATCGTTATGTTGATATCGCTGATGGAGAGGTACGGAGCACGACAAAAAATTTGAAGCAAAAGCATGCAGAATCCAAAATTCAACTCATTATTTTTCTATAATTCTCGATATTTTTTAACAATATTCTCAAATGTATCTTTAAATTGTTCTATTCTTATGTATTTAGATTTCTGACGTGATATTTGAAGTACTAACAGAAATATAGTTATTTTTATTTTTCTCCGATGGGATTCCCGTGAAAACGACTGTGAAAATGACGTCTCCTGAATTGACGGACCACCACACTTTTGTTAAATTATGTGTAATGCTCGAGATATCGCCAACATAGATCCAAAATATGCATAATAAAACATGTAGTAAACTAGGGTATTCGTGACATTCGTCCACAAATAGCAAATTGAAATTTTAGACCGTTAGACCTCTGTAAAAAGGCTATACGGGAGGACGGGAAGAAGATTATCGACGAAAACTTTATCCGGACTGTAAAGAACGTGATTGAGAGTCACCAATATCACACTATATCTCATAAATACCTGCAGTTTTTTTTTTTGGTTTTAAAACAAAATAAGAAAGAATATTCTTTACTTATTTAATAGATTTGAAGCTTGACAAGAAATGGTGTTTGGATGTTGAATAGATGAGGTAACTCAAACTGTACAGGTACTCTTGGGGAAAAAAAATGAGAAAATGAAAGCTCAAACACATGTTTTTTATAATGCTTGTGACGTCAATGATTTTGCTGCTCCGTGACTTAATGATATGTCCTAATAAATCACTCAAAATTGATACCAATTTACAACATTTTGATATGAAATTTTGAAGAACATATAAGAAAAGATTCTCTTATATTATGTGTGAAATTTTGTGACTTGTTGCACAGAAAAAATATTTAAAGACATAATCGGACAGTATTGAAGCTTAGAAGTACATTTACAAATCAGGAGCACAGCAAACACGGACCATTAAAACATACTTTGTGGGATCGGGTACCGTAGAGGAATGAGAATCCCCTGCTAAGCGGTCGCATCCGCGATTTGCACCTTGACATGATCGGGAAATAACGGAAAAATCCGTCGACAATTTAGTGTGTAAATAATGTCCCAACAGTAAGTATCAAAAACGACAGTCGGTTTTCGACGTAATGATAGATTGTATTTGCTTACAAAGTCATTATTATGTCATCGACCATAGAACTTAAAATTACGACTTTAAACGAGACTGTTGATATTCTTAATTCATCAACTTATTTGTCAATAGCTTAACTCGTTTTAGAAATTGTTCCTTAGAAGAGCATGATCTTCCGTATCGAATCAACTGAGAGATATAAAACCCCTATGCAGGTGATAAGGAATTAAGGGATGTTGACGATTAAAATGCTAGTCATCATGTTTATCATAAAACTTAGTTGTTGGGTTACCTTTAACATCTTTTTCTAATAAAATATTCAAATATGAAACAGAGGTGTCAGACTGTGGTATCTTATTTCAAGATCACCAGGATATATGTCGGCATAAGAATAAACACCATTGTGAACTGACAATATGTCGTTGATATATAGTATCTAAATGTTAAGTTGAAGGTCACAAAAGTTTTCTCTTCTTTCCATGTATAAATTTTTGCATAAATTCTGCTTCATGTGAATACAAAAATAGGTCTGTTAATAACGGGGTGCAAAAGTTGGTATCACTGATAATTGCAACAGATTTTTGAAAGACTATTTTTCTTGGATAAGGATTAAAAAATACTGGTTTTCTGTGTAATGGTATCTTGCTGTCCTGCGATAGGACAAATATTTCACTTATTGAAATTTACAAATTTATTTCTATATTTTAGTTTGATCATGATACAGTGACTTATCCGATTTCCCAACCTCACTAGGATTTAACAGTTATTGTTCCTAAAATTGATCTGATTCTAAGATTTTCCTCAAGTCCTAAAGACAGATGGTATTGTGATTGATTTGTTCCTGGTAAATAATAGTTGCATTGTACTGTAACTTACATGATATCTTAATTTGATATTAAGACTTACCTGGACTTGACCAATAATTCTGTGACCGAGATGGGTCACAAACTTTCTTGTGCTCGTGATTCAGGTAACCTGATTGGAAACAGTTTCCGTCACTTAAACAGGCGTCATTCTAGGGGGAAAAAGATTTCATTTTTCAAAATTAGCCAGTCTCCATATAAAATACACGTACATCATACCTTAAAATGACATTGTCCTGTGACATCACACTGTTGACAAACGGAGTCGTACACTGTGTATGGTTGTTCATTGCTAAAGGTGACATTGTCTAATGAGATCGAGACGTTGTACTGCTGCAGCGTTCTTAAAGGAATACCGTACATACTCGCCTATAAGTCGGTTGTATCTTTTGAGGTTATTTGACAAGGATTTGCCATTCACCCGCTTATAAACCGGTATAACTTTTTGCCAGAATCAGATGACAATTTGTAACAAATGCTCCGATGATTTAGGCTGATTTCAATTCATATTTTTAAGGAAAAAAGTCGATATTTAACTTTATATCATAAAAAAATAAATAATGCCCTCTTAAGATTAAAAAAATAAATTATTAAAAACTTGTATATAAAATACACGTAATTTATGTATAATTTTAAAATACATAAATGAAATAATATATCCAAATTTTCTTCAACGATAGCTGTCGAAATTGTTTATATAATACTTCGATTTCCCATCCAAAAAATACCAGTCTCTTTATGACTCGCCTATAAGTCGGACATAGACTTTTGGACTAAAATTTAACTCCCAAAATACTGACTTATAGGCGAGTATATACGGTAACTATTTTTATTATGCCTATTTGGATTTGCAAATGCTACCGTTTAATGATTGTCACCTGTAAGGGGAATCATAGTGGACAGGCACAGGACAGAGGACCTCCCACGCCGACACAAGCTCAGCAGGTACAATGGTCAGGGTTCCTGAACTCTAAATGAATTCAGAAAACGTAGTCTAAGCAAAGGCCAATATAATTTGTATTCTGTCATTGATTAAAGATTCATTACCCTCACTTACGGTACTTTTAATTATTAGATTTTTCTTCCAGATGATAGATATGGCTAATGGTTTCATAAAGGTAGACTACAACTCGTCTTTGTACATTTTCTGTTTATATTTTGTATAGGAATTACGTGTACATATGTAAAAGATATATAGATAGAACATACCGTCAAAGGTTCGAAACGACATTTCATCTTTTCGGTTTCCATTATATTCGTAGCAATTACGAGGTTTGTCCGTAAAGTTCGTGGACAACATTGATAATTACTGACAAACATTGATAAAATACATGAAACTATGATTTTCATTAAATTAATGTTTCATTTTATACATATGCACATTTTAAACAAAAACAAAGCACAAATAGTTATATTTTTATCAGATACAAAAAAAGACACACACTCATACCCGGAGTACTAAAATGAAAATCCTTGACGTTCCTGACGTCAAAAGCTTAACACATTTTATAACTTTTCTCGACACAGTCACCGTTTAACTCAATACATTTCTTATGTCGCTTAAAGCAGTCATCAAATACGTGTATTAACTGTTCAGATTTCATAGGTAAAAATAATATTTAACACTTCCTGCCTCAGATCCTGCAAATCATCAAACCTTTGTCGCGAAAAAAATTTATTTAAGAAAATACGGCAAAGTCCCGTTACGAAATTCATTTTTAACAGCGCTGCAATATCGGAATGATGGTCCTCCTTCATGCATGTCTTCCTGTAAACTGTTACTTCCATCTGAAAATTTTATAGTTTACTTAAATACTTAAGAATGGCTTCCTTCACTATATTTTCCCGACTGTTTACAGTATTTATGGGTCTCTGATGGTGTTTTTCCGATGTCTACGCAGAATTTTATCACTGCTTTCTGCTCCACCTTTTCCGAAAACGTCACTTTTTCGAACAATGCCGATCCTGACTTAATAGATTCTAACCTCGATTTATCAGCCATTTCTAAACTCTGAACGTTCAAATTTTGCAGGTTTGAAATTATAACTCTTGTCAACCTCATGATGTGAAAAGCAATCCAAATTTCCGCTGAATTTTACAAAAAACAAATGAAAATTATTAAGAGATAAATAACTTTTTAATCAAAATTTTGCGGTGCTCCGGGTCCTCATCCCAAGTCTAATATTGAAGCCATTATTGTATTTATATGTTTGAAATTGAATATAATTTTAAATTTTGTAGTTCACATTTAGTAAAGGATTATAAATATGTTAATAATAAATATCAATGACACCATTTTTATTTGAATTTTAGCTTGTCCACGAACTTTACGGCGCAGACTCTTGCAATAAAAGTTGTATTCATAAATCTATTGAGGTTTCATGAACAACCCACCCCCAAGAAAACCATTGTTAACCATGATGTTGACAATGGTTTGTCCTCGTTGTTGATAATGATGAAACATAGGTACGTCATGGCAATGTGACCAGTTTTTCAATCAGTGAGTAAGGCTGTGGAATCGTCATTGCTCACCGGAGACAGTATTTGTTGATTTCAATGATTTTAGAAAC
>NW_026938437.1:0-83524 GCF_032062105.1 Saccostrea cuccullata
TAACTAGGGTATGCCCTTGCGATATTGAAATTTGTTAATGACCTACATTCAGTACACGAACTATTTATTCATCACGTGACTGTCCATCGATGGGACCAAACTTCGTACAGTACAGAGTGGGCTATACTGTGCTATTTCCATAAGTATTTAAGTTCTGTGATAATAAAACAGCTGAATTAAAATAAATTAAGTTTTTAAAAATTCCCAAATTTTTGCATGTCTATTTTCCGTTGATTCTCATAGTAGGCCTTAACAGTGCTGCGTACGTGGAGACAGATAGAATGCACGTTTTAGTGTGGTGTTTCGTTATCTTTGCAAGTAAACTTACAACTCGGATTTCTTTTAAGCATATTATTGTTTTTAGCACAAACTGTCAAAGTGCTTTTTATTAATTTCTTTGCACTTAATCCAAGAATGAGGGGAAGATACGAACTTTGTCTAATATGGTCCGTTTGTCTGTTTGTTTTCGACTTTATTCTGATTTATCTGTAAGTGGGTAAATACATTAGCCTTGACTTTAACAAATTGGTTTCAGGTATAGGATATCATATTTTTTTTTTATTAAATACAACCCACTTTTCCATGGGTTTAAATATTTTCTTTTGATATTAGACCTTCATTTTGGGGATTTTAGCCAAAGTCATATGAGCTATTGTTGCCATATTTCACCGGTGTAATCCATGTGTTAGAACGATTTCTTTCATATAAGTCCTTTGGATATTTTTACGTTTGAACTTGAAGCTTGACTAACTTTAAAAAAAAAAAATTCAAAATTTTAATATAAATCATAGATACACAACGGATAAGTCAAAGATATCATACTCCCATTGCTCATTTTTTTTTTACCAAGACATTTGAAAGTACCAGCCGCAATGACCTTTGACCACACATGGATTTGACCTACTTTTCAAAAACGTTAACTTTGACCGTACCGCATAGATTTTACGGGTTCATTTCTTGTGATAAGAGCTTCTCTTGAATACCAATAATCTTTGACCTCCTTTTGAAAAAAATATTCAGAACTTTTGAATGGTCGATTTTGTGAACTTTTACATTCCTTTTGTGTATTCTTTGTGAAATTGTTTTGGGCATCAACAATATTGACTCCTTGACCTTTAATTTGGCCTACTTTTGAAAATCTCTAACTTTGGTACTAATTATTGAACTGTTGCTACTTTTATTGTTTTTATTTTTATTTATCAAAGGTGAACATATTACAAGGAACTTTTTTTGTACAAAAAAAAATTCTTTTGACCTTGGTGTCTGATCTAAGGCATAATATCCATCATAAGCTGCAGTACGAGAGCACCTTTCTTTCAGAAACAATCTTTGAATTTTATAATTAGCTCCCAAAAAATTTTCCTATTTTTTTCAAATATAAGTTGTAGTCTATGATATTTTTTGATATATGTACCATAGTCTGCACATCACAAAATATAAATGACTTGTCTTAACACATATCATGATGATCGTGCCGTTATTTAAGCATTGAGTCATTTCTTTTAAAGGTGTAGTCCATAATTGCAAAGGTATTTGCAAACATATTGAGTAATGCGCCAGTGCGCATTGAGAAAATTTGTTTGCACAAATCGTTGCAGATATGTAAGCAGGGGTGATAAGAAAGCATACAGAATATTTTACCTTGACTAAGTCAGTGAAACATTATGATGTCATAGTGGGCGAGATGACGTCAGTTTTAAAACACAGATTTTTGTAGTATTGGTATTTAGAGATGTAATTTAACTCTAAGAAATAAATTGAAACGTGTAAAGATTAACAAAAATAAAGATGTTTATATTTTTTATGCTGTATCTGTCAATTTGTTTAAAATCTAACAACGATGACGTCATATGTGTACATAAAATAACTTGGGAATTGATCATGTCGTTTAAAGAGAATTCGGCTAAGACGGCATGTACATAGATACGTAAAATGGAGTTTAAAAGCATATATCGGGAATATCCTGTGAAAATCATATGGAGTCCAGTTAAATAAACAGGTATGCTAATTTATTTTCATCAATTATATTCTATTTCGAAGACAGTCAGATATATCTGTATAGTTGGCCTTTCCTCGGTCATTCGTGACAAAAACAATGCCATAGAACAACAATAAGCTGGATATTTCAAAACATAAGATTTGTACAGATGGAAAGTTCGCCTTCTAAAATACTTGGAAAGTGCTGCTAGAATCCCGAGTTAAACATCGTTTTACGAAAATTCTCGGTTCATATGTGCAAAATACAAAACGTAGGGCAAGGTTTCGTGCGAATGTGTGTTATAATTAATTTACTGACAGGACAGTGGGATTCTAGCAGCACTTTTTATGCAAAATAGATGTTTTTCAACTATATTATTTACTCAAAGAAATTATTCAACTCCGTGGTTTTGTTGTTCTGTAAACTTTTTTAATAAGGAACATTTCGCTATTAATAGAAGTCACGTGATGCCGTGGTGGTGGCGCACGTCATTGCGTTAGACACTCTTTTATCTTTAGGCAATAGTCAACCAAGGTTTACGTTTATCAGTGCTTTTGGTAAATTATCTGACAAAATTTTCTTTAAAAAGTCTAAATTTCCCGAGGAATGATTTGTATGCTTCCTTAACATACCCGCGTAGGACAACATATTTCAAAATATTATAAATCAGTGCTTATATTTTGCTTCTTCTAACTCCTTGCCTTGTTTTGCAAATTTGGTTTATTATTCAGAATACTTGAATTATCTCTAACGTAAGTAACAATCAATCTAAATAACTAATTTTTTTTATTTTCGCTGATGATTTTGCTTTTGCACGGCATTGAACGTTTTTGACGTCAGAATAAAAGCATATTATACACTGTAACCTTGTTACCCCCGTTCTGTGTTATAGTGTATTGAAGAAAATAAACCAAAAAAATACAGTATCGATATTAGGCTACGATGACGTATCTTGTGCATTCAAGAGAGAAAAATCTAAATTTTATTCTTTTTCAAATGATTTTCTGTAGCAATAAAAGATATTGATCTTCAGAAAAAGTGATTTTTTTTACTTTAAACTTATAACATACCCTTGTTAAAACAATTAAACCTGTCAAGCGTACGAATCTAGAATCTAATGTAAGATAATACTCTTGTATTATTGCGAATCTAGTATCATTTCGTTTCTTGCCACACGTAAAAATTCCAGCAATTGAAATATATTTAATGTATAATTACATTGTAGAAAGAAATATTCAGTACGTCTGACGCCAGCTATTTACCTTATTTTCTCCATGATATAAAAAAAACACTAACATTTACTTCAGCGGTTTTTGTGTAGTAGATTAATGGATAATAAACGCTCATCTATTCCAAATACCGCATGGATGGAAAAAGGTAGAAGTATATGTTTTTAGAGAAGCATAATCTTAGACGTATTATGAACATGTACATCAAATATACCTATATCAATATTGTTTTTTCTTAATAAATTTCTTAAAATCTTTAGAAATGAGAAATGAGATTGAATGGCGGACACCACAGTGAAGTGTATTTCCTATGTGTCGGATTTAAGAGGTTCCACTGTAATGGGTTAAACTATAAATCAATAACAATCCCAATTCTTCGTCCAGGCATTTTCATTTATCAGTGTTTGTAAATAAAAGCAAAATATTTCTCAGTTCAAATTTATTACAACACATAAAACGTACATCCTTAACTAAATACATTCAATACCAAAAAAATACAATAATTAACTGCTTTTAAGAATTGTTTAAACACCCTTCTTTTAAAAATATATTTTAACAAGTTTTCAACTTGGTGTTAAACATTATTTAATGACAGAACACCACGATAAAGATTATTTTAAAATCTTTTGATGGATGATCTTTCGTCTGTAAAAAAAAAAGAATTAAATTAATTTTCACAGAAATAATAGCATATTTTTCTATTTGAAAAAAAAAAAAACATTAAGTTTATTTGTTCCTAAAAGTTAAATCACTGATATATTCATCGTACCATACATCGCTTTTTATGTTTCTTTTGGTCAACATGAAGATTTAGATTTAGCATTTCTGGTTTATAAACGTATTCGTCTTCATAAAAGTTCTACATCTTTAAAAACAAGATTTGGAAACGGATTCTTATTTTAAGTAAAATCCAAACCACAGTTACATTTGTTATATTTTGTACTTTAGAAAATACAATGATTCTTGATTTTAAACAAGCACTAATTTTGATTGAAAGCTAAAACAGAGGCAAGAGGGGCCAGAAGTGGAGTGGTTTCCCAAATTTCCTTTATTTTGGTGGAAATTTGTTAAATTGAGATTGTTTTCACTTCTGAATAAATGGACCACAAGCTTACCTTTCTGTGATTTTTATATATAAGATGCATATAATTCGAGGGTTGTTCGGAAAGTTTGTGGACTAACGCCATAAAATTAAAATTGCATAAGATACTGTAGAAGTACTTTTTTTCCGCGTGGTATTAATTTACGCTATGTACGCGGTCACAAATTTTCCGCGGAAATTTGTCCAAGCGTACTTAATATAAATGTAAGGCATATAGTGACAATCTAGAAAATCCTCGGCAGTCTCGTAGTACCCGCGGATTAAACAGAAATTGAGATTCCGCGGAATTATGACCCCGTGAAAAAATGTACTTCTATAGTTTATAAATGCATCATCTAGCGTTTAATTAGCATCATCTTCTTTATTTACATAATAAACTATACATCATTAATTTTATTTTTTTTTACAATACCTCTACTGATTTTTCACAATATAAAAGTAAATCGATATATTTTGCGGATTTCCTGAAAATCACCATGGATAAACCGATTCCCTGCAAAACAGACTGATTCCCTGCAAAAAATACATTTTTGATGAACTGATACACACCTATTCGGAACACTAAGTGTTTTCTTCCAACTTACGACAAACTTAGAAATGTTCCGTATAAACTCATGAATATTCATTAATGAGTCTAAATGCATCGCGAGTCAACTGATCCCATATCAATAAAAAAGAACCAGTTTACTGGTAACAAACGACAACAGAAATGTCGATCTCAAGATTTGCGTAATGTTGCTTTCGATTTTACTAGGTTAAAACTCGGACAATGAACTTATTTATTGATAAAATAGAATTCTATTCATGTCTGTATTCTCTTTTGTTGTTATTTTTTATCTATTTCTGTTGGAATTAAACATTGTTACAGAATACATTATTGAATATAACTTTTTCAAATGTCTTGTTTGTATCGGTATAATAAAACAGTTAAAGTATATCATTGAGGGACTAGTATTCCAGTTCCCCTCGAGTAAGCCTATTTCCCTCGGCGCAAGCGCCTTGGGAAAAAGACTTACTCTTGGCGAACTGGAATCTTGCAGACTCCCTCATTGATATACTTTAACTGTATGAACATTGTTGATGTTCTTGGATGGCAACGGTTTGTCCAGGCCGGGCAACTCGAAGTCTACGTATTGTTCTAACCTAAAAGTAACGCAAAAAAAAAAAATTATATAAGAACCTGTCATATAAAAATGCCGATAATTCCCTTATGCGTTTATACAATAATAGCATTGAAAATTGCAATTTTGGCACCATTTTGTAAGTATGAAATTTCATAGTAAATTTTAAATGAAATCTCCCAACAATTTATGAGATGTAATATCATTAGAAAGGGGGGGGGGGGGTTCTAACATGCTATAAAGTTTTACCCCCCTGGAAAAAAAACTGGCATATACCTTAGATTTATTTAAATAATCCATTGAAAAATAAATTGCAATAAAATACTTGTTTTTAAAAATCGATAAAAAGATTGAAAAGATGAAAAATGTAAACTTTAATGTCGATTTGTAGTAAAGGTGATCAAAGTATGTCACGTAGAAAAGTGACGTTGATCATATGTGATTGATGTGGAATGCCGTCAACCAAGAATTTTCACTTATTTCCTATATCATATTATGTAATATTCACAGAATGGATAACGTTCTGTCCATTCAATATCTTTCCTTTTTTCTCATTCTGATTTTTGTTGTATTTTAATCAAACAGGCAGTCAAAATTGTGCTAACTGTAATTGATTAGTGTAACTTGGCTTTAAATAAAAACAAAATGTATTTTAATAAAACTAGAAAATTGAATTAACTTGATATGCAGTGACGACTTTTACTATTTAGCCAATGTAAGAATTACATGACAATTCCTTGAGACAGTGTGTAGGATGTTGGCCAATGCACGACTGTCAAAGGGCCAATACAAGTATTGGAACATTTTTCTCTCCCTATAAGCAAAACAGACATTACCAGACACAGAGACAGAAAGAACAAAAGAGGGCTAGGAAGTTTCTGTTGGAATTTCGTAAAATATTTTCTGAGATTTTTATTCATAAGATGCATAATGCTCTATGGTTTATTAAACAGAATGTTTTGTATCTATGACAATATGCTGTCTAAAGAGTTTACATGTCCATGTTCTCATTTAATAATATGTTTTTATATGAGTTTAGAATACTAGTGGGATATTTAAATTTATCTAAATTATTTTAATTTTTGATTGGACTTCTGGCAACAACAGCAAAAAATAAAGACTTCTTTTACCATTGTGAAAATAATTAAATCGATTTACAAATGAATTTTTGTATGACATCTAAAGTAGATCAAAACAAATGTTATGGTTTTATTCACTTATTTCCAAAATCATATTATATACCAGGTAAGTAGTCACGGAAGCAATAACATGGTGTCCATTCATTTGCTCGCAATTATTTTTCTCATTCTGATTTGTGTTTTTTTTAATTACATATGCAAAAGAAATTGTGCTAAATATCAAAGCAAATATAATTTGGAGTAAAAATATATATATAAAATATATTTATTTTAGCCGAGGAAAGTGAATAAACATGAAAAGCATTGACGAAATTTTTTATTGAGCAAATGCAAGAATGTCATTACAATTCCTATATACAGGTTTGTAGTTTGTTGGCCAATGCAGGTATTGCACAACTAGAGAAGGGCCTATGCTGGTATTGGAAATCTTTTCCCTCCTCTTGGCCAATGAAGACATGTCGGGCTCTCTCTAAGTCTAATGCAGGTTGCACGACTATCAAATGAGCCATTGCCCATTAGCATTTTAAAATGCAAAAATGAATTATCGATGTGGTCGATCTAATTCTTTTCATCAATTTAATCGTTGGAATTCTAGATAACTCTAAAAGAGTTCATATAACAACGGGGTCAATTTTTTATGGGATCTACAAATAAAATAATTACCCCTGGTGTTCTTTTTTACTACAAAAGATGATTTTTTTTCTACGGCGGGGGTCATTTTCTGTCGTTGAAATATGACCAACCGTTAACTATTCGAGTTATTATTCGTCTTTACATAGGCTCTCTGTTAGCTGTTAGCTTTAAAGGAAATTTATTTAAATGCATTTCAATATAAATTAATCTTGTTCAAAATATTGTTTAAACAAAATGAGAACATTGCACACCTATTAAAATCAATCTGTTGCTGCATTAGCGTTTTTTTTTTTTGAAAATGTGATGTTACCGTTACGTGATTGATCATGTTAACAGTCTTGTTGCCTTTTTCTTAATTGGACCTACTTGGTAAACAGATGACCGCCCAAGTAAGCAACCCCCAACAACCAAAAAATAAATCTGGAAATATAAAAGAAGGGTCAACATGGAAAAAAAACTTTTAGAAACCAGTATCTACAATTATTTTTGAAATTCAATAATTGTGGATGTAGTTTTAAAGCTGACTAATTATTTTTTCGAATTTTGTCCATTCCTGAGGGAACAGACGTTCATAGAAGCATAAAATTTTCTAAAATCAAAGAAAATAAAGCTCTAATATTTTATATCCTCTTCCTCCTATCAGGAATTTTGAGTGGGTTTCTTATTCATATTTTCACAAATTTTCTCAATTTTGTCGGAATTCTGTAAAAGAAGATGGGCGCATTTGGCGTGTGATCTGCAGGAATCAGTTGTACGAAACATTTATGGTTTAAATGTCCATGATTTGGTTGGCTGAACATAGCTGGTCAGATTTTACCAACACGTCCAAAGTTTTTTTTTTTCATTTGCTTTGAAAGACTTTGTGAGATTGTAACATTTATGTCCTTTTTTCCTAGGGGGTAATACAACATAGTAATGTTCCTCAAAAAATAAACACCTAAAATATTAATATCATATCATAATAATTTTATGTCTGTCATGCCTACCACTCATAATAAAATAGAACAATCCATAGACAGGTCATTTATTGAATATAAATGACAATAAACAAATAAAATACAAACAATAGCCTGTTGCATGAAATACACAGTATGCTCAATCAAAAAGCATGCAACTAGGCTAACAGTCCTACTAAGAAAAATACAAGATTGCATGAACATATTCTGCATCTGCTAAATAAGTTATGTACAACATGTAAATGTATATGTTTAAGTAAAAAAGTAAAAAAATACTTGGACTAGTACATTAATGGGACTAGAAAAAACAATAACATTACATAATGCATATCATAATAATTTAATAGATGCACGATACTTGTACTTGTACATTATAGAATAGAAGATTGGAATTGATTTCGCTCGAGAACCAAACTGAACCAAAATTTATCTAATTCAAAATTTTAATACATCAGTACATAAAACGAAACTGACAAAATAAATAGTTGTTTGCTTGAAAAAAAAAATGAATGCCCCATGCATTGCTCGAACCAAAATCTTTTTGCTTCGAGTGCACTGAACTCTGGTAGCCCAACTTACTGAGCTATCACCGCTACAAATACACAGATGATATTAAAAGGACAAAAAAAGCACCACATTCACACATTTGGAATTTTGAGGGAAAAGTTCATTTTTCGTGGTCTCTGGGTCTTCTCTCCATATGTTAAAAATGTGTATTCGTTTCTTTGAATTAAAATACACACATATAACGTTTGAAAATCATGGAGAGAAGACCCAGTGATAGAAAAAATTTAGAAAAACGTGTTTAAAAATGTACCATTTTGTACCAAATGTCTGATCTGGCTAATTTTTAAGTTATTTTTTAGCAAATCAAAGCTCAATATCGGAAGAATATTTTCCTTTCCTGTTGCACAGGAACCCGATAAATTAAAAAAATGTTAAAATTTCATGTGACATGTCGATAAACTTGTCACTTTTCAATTACGCCCAGATTCCTGCCGAATGCCAATCAAAAGCGCCCTCGTTCTTTGCAGCCTCCGTGTCATCGGCAAGAGATTACCTCTTAATATGAGTGAAAATGAACTATACTGTATCTTTTTGTACTAAGAATTATTATTTCAATTTTATTTATCAACTGAAACCATTTATTACGATTTAATATTTATGTTCTAAAATTTATTTCTGTTTTGGTAGGCATTGACAATTCCTTTTAATCTCTTAAACATTAGTTTCAAGTAATCATATACATGCATATGTAATTTCTTATTTTTATTTTTGTATAATATTTTTTATTATTATTATTATAGACGTAATGTTATTAAACAACGTACTTGTTTCTTTTCTTAAATTTTGAAGAAGACATTTATAGACAAGCTCTGTTTATTGCCTCATCGTGTTTCTGACATTATACAATTATTGACTTGTATAAGGTCAAGATGGTCATTTACCTTTTCTGAACCGAAGACTGACGAACCTGAAAAACAGGGTGAATATTGGTTTGGGAGAGTGGATAAATCATCTTATGATCAGAGAACAAGCCAATAAATGTTTAAATATTTATAGAATCATTAGCAAAGTCTATTGCCCTGACGATATTTATATTGGAAAGATTGCTGTTTATAAATAAGTTTAATTCTTCGGTAATCATGACGAAACAATGACACCATGAATTCACATCCATCATATTACATGATTTTGTTCAGCTGAATATTTTGAGTTACATAAAAACGAAGAAAGAAACTCAAAACATTATAAAAGATAATCAGTTTTCTTGTCATATTCCACTGAAAGAACTCTCTTTCCATACTAGTTATGCAATTCTGCTATATTGCGGTATTGGTATAAATTATTTAAATCTTGGAGACCCGTACAAGATTTCCCGGTAAAGTGAGGTCGTATTGCAATCACAAGAGTTAAATTCACTTAAGTTAAATTCAAGTCACATATACACACACAAACACAATTTAACTAGTCCAAGGGACCACAATGCTAAACTGTGTAACTTATTATTAATAGGCGATTCTGATCTTCAAAAGATTCGGTTTTTGTTTTAATCAAAATGCGCTTAAGAAAAAAATTGGCGCTTCATTTTAGTTTTGCTACTTCACTGGGAAGAGGGAAGAGAATAATTCTTTTTCGATATATATTTCCTTTTTAAACTTCCATACCCTAAAGTATGACGCACCTCACCCATGGGTCCTTATTCAAAGAAACTTAAATTTATGCTGATGAAGCTGCCATATTGATATTGCTGAAGGCAAAGAAGGATTTTAAAAAGAGATCTCCCTTTTCTATGATTTTAATCTTTCATACTTGTAATCCCCTATTGCGACAAAACAAAGCTTACCCCCCCCCATAACTTGGTTCTCACTTTTGAGCCTGCTTTAATGAATTTTAAATGTTCACTTTGTGGAGAGGCCTGACGGGTTCATTTGTCCTGGTCCAGTGGTTATTTGAAAGATTTTGAAGGGTCCAACTTTTTTTTATTTTGATTTCCTCTATGTTGTTGTCGATTTTCTCTTCTTGACTGTAACAAAAGGAAGCACAAATAAAAGGAATGTCCGAAATAAATTCTTGAAAAAGAAATATGATGATGAACAAGTTTAAAAATAAAATCGTAAAATTTGTTTAACAGCTTATGACTGCTGTTTTATGGAAAAAGGTCTTACGAAGATGGAACGATGATTTCATTATGATTTGTAAACTTCAAAAAAGGCATCAGTTCAAAATCACGTCAAAATCTTTCTTACATTGGTCTGATGGAAAGGTAGCACATTGAATTAGATTAAAAAACAGGCTATTCCTTCATGATTTATAAGATCAAAGGAGGCCGATGATTTTAGTAGGCTAAAACTACTTGCAACTCCTAGTTGTACAAAATGCAGATATTCAACCTTAAAGAACCGGTCAATTGAAATGCAATTGAGCACCCACATACAGAATTGAGAAAAAGCATCAAACTCATCTACCTCTTAGTCATCATGTCTTGAGATCATAGAAGGCGGAGAGACATTGGAAAACATGAAGTAGAATAGGAAGTGACAGCTAGGAATAATCCTATTTTTTAAAAATGCAGGGGATAAATTAACTATCAAACCCGATCAAATAATTGTACATTTTATCATAAATTGATGCTATCAATACTGTATCTGTGGGTTGAATTCTTCAACTGGTGTCCTATGTTGGCACTGAATTCAATTTTTTATTAACATTAACAAAAATTCTTTCTAAACAGATCAAGAATACAGACCCCTACAAACCTAAAAGTTGGTCATTGACATAAAAGAATGCAGCATATTATCTTACAATCCCACAAAAACATTGAAAACCTAGGCTGCACGGTGAACAAGGGACTGTCATCTTTTCTCCAATACAATGACTCACCAATATGGATAGATTAATTAAAAGTTCCATAGTAGGTTCATGTCCAATTCAAAGGAAGAGGCAAGAAAACTTTTTGTGTTTGAAAACGTTTCTATTTTGTCAAAACCACGCATGTTTTTACGAAAGTAATTCCTAAAATAGTAACCTTTTAGTGGGGCTTGAGAGAATCGACTCAGTGGAGAGGATTTTCAAATTCATTGTCACTTTTGTTTCAGTCAAAATAACTTAAACTCTGCTTTAGCCAAACAAACATATGTAACTTGGTATCAAGTTAATTCGTCACAAATATTGAACTCACGACTGTGTGACTATTTCCTTGCTGATTAAACGTCCAATATATCCTTTGTCCCCTGAAAGACAATAAAAGAACACATCAGTTAGATGTTTCATGAACCAACTAGGTTTTTAAGCAATTTTGGGGGGAAATCGAGAGCGAAAAAGATTTTTTCATGAAAAATGGAATCAGAAAAAAAATAAAGGAACTGTGAATTAATAAAAATAATCCTCAAAAGAGATCAGAGACTATGCGACATGAAGTAAAGAAAACCAAATTATATTTTTTAAACATTAACAGAAAACAAAAATTTAACCTTTCGTATGTGCTGCAATAGAATTTAATGCTGACTTTATTAATAAACAAAAATTCATCGTTTGTATTCGAACAGAGTTTATAAGACCTAGTAGTCAATACCTTTCTGTCTGATTTGCTACTTAAACAGCGGTCAAGAGTAAGTTCATGCAATGTAGGTCAGAATTAAAATTAATTCAAGAAAGATATGGAGAACGAACAGTATTCAATCTCAAAGTCCATTGAACAATATACAAAATAAGAGCAGAGCAAACACGGACCTCCGAAACATCAGAGGTGGGATCAGATGCCATGGAGGAGTGAGCATCCCTGCCGAAGTGTTGATTTCAGCAGAGTATAAAGGGGTATAATTCATACAATATCTACTGTCGTAATCAATATAGATTTATTTTCTCAATGATTCGTTTAACTGAATTTAATTGACGAAACAAAAATCAATTGCACCTATTTGATTTCTTGATTTAAATTAATGTCAATCCCTGTGTTTCATTGAATAAACAAGTCATTTTCAAACAGATTTGAATGTTGAAAATTGAAATTTGAAAATTGAAAATATAGTCTCTGTAAGCATTTATACCTGACGCCCATGTATTTAATGAATGCGACACCCATTTTTCTTTACTTAGAAAACAAACCTGCTGAATGAAAGTTTTTTATATTCTTTGAGGCAGAATATTTTTCAAAATCTTATACGTGAAAGAAGGGAACATTTGCTGTGACCTTCAACTCGACAGTTAGATATATCGACGATGGTAATTTCTATTCCTACGTAGATACGATACATTCTGGTGAGCTTGAGACACATCTGTTTCATACTTGGATATTTTACTTAAAAACGTTAATGGTTATCTTACAAGGTACCAATTTCATACCAATCGTTAGTCCATTATTTATACACTAAATTGACTACGGATTTTTCCGTTTGATCCCAACAAGGAGGACAGGCCGGCCGGCTCACTCCTCTCTGACATTTTATGCCACCTCTGATGTTTCGGAGGTTCGTGTTTACTCTTCTCGTATTTTGTATTGTTTTATGGACTTTGGGATCGAACACTTTTCGTTATCTTCATATTCGTCCTTTCACCCTTTGTCATTTTGACTAAATAAACATGATTTGTCTTTAATGACAATAGCACAATGTTGTAAGGAATGGAAGAAAGTCTTAAAAAATTCGTTTTAATCAGTTATATTATCAAAACTTATACAATGTCATTGATAAGACACTAGTATTCTTATATATACATGCAAAAGATCAGCTTTCTTCATGAATAGGTATTTAGAAAAAAAATCAAGTCTTATATGTTTGTGTTACCTATTTTCCTGGTGATTCACGCTTGTATGATTAAAAAAATTAATAAGTTGTTAAATTCCAATCAACTCCTTACGTGTACTGTATCTGTTCAATTATTAAAAAAAAAAGATTGCTTCCAGCCTTTAACATTACGTTAATTTACAACGTTTTCCATGTGTCACAAACAGCTTCTCTAAGACAAGAGAGATAACTCTAGATTTAATTCGGTTCAAATTTTAAATTTTAAATTATGCATCAACTAAATTACTATGACGCTGTCTACTAAATGTCGTCTAATCTTTGTGAACTTATTTATGTTGGTGAAAACAAGGGTTCACTTTATAAAAGATATTTAAAGTATTAAACACAGTGTTAAAGGTTCAGCGGGTTTTTAATTCCAGTAAATAAATAATCATCTTTATCTTTTCAACTGGTCCTACAAACATCAAAGTATATGACCTTAACGATATATACAATACTCGTATTCATATTATAGGGTTATTGGATTTATATTAGTGAATATTGGCACAAGTTAGTTGTACAAATACACTCGTAGAGCTCAATATTCATCAATATAAGTTCAGTAACCCCTTTTTTACAAAGCTAAACAATTCCTCATATCTTTTGGAATGATTTGCTTATTTAGGTTTAAATGGTTACAATAAATACTAAATTTAAATAAATATGCCATTTTTGTGTAAAAAATAAACATATCCTACCCAGATTACAGTTTCTTTCTTAAATTTACCTCTGAGAAATTGACCAGACGACTCTTTTATTTATAACGGGGCTTTCGATAATGAACTTTCCTATTCGGAATGTTTCGGGCATACTCGTACACGATATAAAAACTCAGCATTCAATAAAATGTCAAGATATTGAACGCCAAAATTCTCTATATTTTTCGTAGTGTTTAATTAGAGACTATTCCTGAACTATATAATAAAAGATTTATATAACACACTTATCAAAAAACAGTTTCTTACTGATAAATAAGTATCTATACGAATTAACGCAATAACTAAATAGATGTATACCCATTGATTGAATTTATATAGTGTTTGCCATTGAACCTATTTCAAGATGAAAATTTAGACATAGAATCATGATCATCAGAATACAATGTCATGGTATCCAGAAGTATGATCTATTATATATAAATTTGTTTAGATGTATACAATAAATAAGAAACTAGTTCAAAATCTTGGATTTTCTTACTTAACCCCAACCCCCTTCCTTTCTAAGAAAAATATTAATGAACACACATTACTACTGTTTACTTCAGTTGAGAAAAAACAGTCCAACAAATTGTGTATCAAATTATATCCATCTTTTAAAATTTTTACAATTCATGATTTGATAACAGATTTTATAAAAGGTTTTGCGATGTAGCTTGAAATCAATTTAGATCCAAAGGCAGACCGCTCCACATGAAGAAAACAGCAACAGAATAACAACTCTTTAGTATATGTATGCAGTGTAGAAATGATTAAATACAATGAGGTTTTCATTTGCACAAGATTTTCAAAATAAATAGTTAATACATATGTTATACCCACAAAGCTGTTGCTCCAGATGTTTATTCCTTCTCAGGCAGATATTGATTGATTTAGTCTGGCAAGCTTTTAAAAAAGATGTTACTTGTTTCTTTTTTTAGGTCACAAAAGGTAAAAAGCTTTTATGAGACAATGAAAATAACTCTTCATGATTTATCTCGTCAGGTTTTACTTCAAGAGTTCCTCATAACTTTTTTTTCAGATAATTTGCTGTTTTGACTTCAGTAAAATATCAGTTATTTAAATCGGATATCTATAATATATTTCAGTCAAAAGAATTCATACGCACTATTTTTGAACTGAAAAATACATATATGCCTACAAATTAAAAAAAGTCAAAAGTTGAATAAAACCTTTACTTTTCCTCTCTATATGACACTTTGACACATTATCATGTTTACAGAAAAATGGCCCTGTTATTATTTCTACTTTCAAAGAGAGTTGCTGAAATTGTTTCCTGGATTTAATTATTTAGTGATGGTTAAAGAAATACCCAATGCATTCATTTCAATCTAATGTCAAGAGACCTTCCGATTGTAGTAACATTCCTGTTGAGATAGATTGTAACAGGTAAAACATAGTAAAAATCACCTTTGGAATAATACAAAGTTTAAAACAAAAAAGGGGAGGGGTTATTTACTTTTAAATTGTTTGAAAATTGGTAATAGGTTTTTTTTTCTGAAAGAAATATGACGATATTACCTCGTTTGAAGTTGCTTTTAAAATATGCTCAATTTTAAGCCATTTTTGGTAGGAAAAATTGTCTGGTCGTCTACACCAAAATAAAAATATAAGGAAGGAATCTTGTTTTAACCCATGTTTTACTATATAACATTTTTTAACTGTAAGGTATATCTACATTATACAGGTAGTGCTTTATATAAAAGAAACTTCACTCCTCAAACGTTATCATTAACATTTTAACATACATGTATTTACAATGACTTGTTGATGTGAATTGAAGTGCATGAAACTTTATATAAGTTGAAAACATGAAATTGTTAGAGTTGGAACATCTTAAAGATTGAAGCATAACCTGTTAGATGACGAATATACTCTTGTATTATGTATATCATTTGACAGTTTTGATCGCCATTAATTCACAATCTTTACAATGTTCCCCTAGCATGGGATATCCGAAACAGAGGTTTGATATGCTCCCCGGGATTTATCAATGTGAGTGGTTGGTATTTATTTTTCCACAAGGAACCGACGTCCATGTTGAATTCCAGTGAATTCCGTCACCAGCAGGGGGCGCACATGGTCGTCCTAGATTTAGAGGAGAAAGAAAAAGTACTCACCAAATATATTGATAGTAAGAGAACAGAAGTGGATCGTGATTTTAGAATAATCTAACGAAAATTTTAATTTTTTAATTTCTTACTGACTGAGTCTTGAAATCCCCCTACATTTAGTTTGGTTTCGATGTTGAACAAAATAAATCAAGACAACTTGTTTTACAATAATTAAATTAAGTTTTAGAAAACTGTTTGGCTTACATTCAGAAGCATATAATGGTGTCTAGATTAGAAATGAAATTTATGTAAACCCTTCTTTTTGAAGAAAACTTCTTTTCTGGAAATTGAAATTGATATATAGTTAAACTATTTACTACTGAGACGATAACGTGCATGAAATTGCGCATTAGCTCTAAGGTAACAATAACTATTATATACAAATACAAGTCTTAAAAGGTTTGAATCTGATTTGAATATTGATAAATCGTAATTTAAGATCGAATATCGAACTATGCTTACATACTCTAAATCTCAAGTACAAACAAAAAAGAAAAAAGAGCCCATATCAACTTAAAAAACATAAAGGAGGGTTTGCTTCGAAATTACATACAGGCAATTATATAGTGGAATTATTTTTTTTTCTTGGTTTCAGAGATGATTTTTTTCAACATTATCAAGGAAGAAATGTAATTGTGTGAGAGAGAGAGAGAGAGAGAGAGAGAGAGAGAGAGAGAGAGAGAAACTTGGAATATATTTAAAGAAAAATGCGTTTGCCATTAAATCCTCGGAAATGTTTTTGTTTTGGAAATGCTAGCGGCAGATAAGAATCCTCTAATTAAGAATGTTTGAATGTAAAGCAAGCCCAATGCTTATTACTGCATGGATATGTTCAGTAATCTGGTTTTATCTCTGCTACAGCCCTTAACCAGACATAACCTATATCATTCTATCACATTAAGAGGATCACTATTACAGGAACTCTCACAATAACAGGAAGTTACAATAATATGAACTGTATTATATAAATAGAAAATCTATTACATTAACCTAAACTCTATTACATTAAAGGGTATATGCAATGCCTACTGTAATAATTTCTGTTTGTTACGATCGCCACAAAATGACCACAGCAAAAAACCGCATCGAAATCCGCGCGGTATTAACAGAGTTATTCCGCTTGTAAAATGTCTATTTTTACCTGCACCGGAAATCTAATTAAGAGAAAATAGAAACAGTCGAAAACGAGGCTCTGTTGTTGTGACGTCACTACGAGGACGATGGCGGCGAATACAGATAGCGATTGTAGCGTTTATAGTGAAGAAAACAGCGATGGGGAGGTTGGTTCATCAAGTTTTGAGGAACCGATCGATGAGATGACCAATTTGGGCACACAACCGTATCTTTTTGAGCCTGAAGCGAGTTCAGACGAGGAATCAGCGGCAGGACGTTCCCCGGAAGCCACAGATCAAGATCGACTTGGGAACAATGACTGGTAGTTATCTATCCTATATTTGTTACTAATGGGCTTTTATATTATTATTTAAATTGTTGAAGTTAGGCTATATGTTCATGATCAATTATAAATATAAATATTCTGTTATCTCTACTACGATGACTGTATATATTCATTGAAACTAGGTGTGGGGTATGATATTACATGGCTTCCTACAGAAGTCTAGCAATTATATCGCTAAATCTTAAAAAGGGGCCTATGGAAACTATTTATCCGATAAAATTAAAGTATCTAACGATAGTGGACTTTTCATTAGAATATTTTATCATGGTTTCTAACTTGTAAAAATCACAAATTCCTAATGTACATAGCATACACGTATTACACCATTACCAGACCAGAGCTCTGTTCTGGCAGCCCTCTGTTTTACACAAACTAAAATAAGAAAACCTTTTTCTTACATTCAATTTGAATTTTGTAATGCAACATGTCTTTCAGAATTAAAATTATTTATTGAATTTTAAATGGATAATTTATTGTACCAGTTATCACAATTTTTGGTCAAGGTTTTTGTAAGCAAATTCTTTTGAGAACTTGTCAGTTGTTACAAGTATGGTATGTTTACCCCCACCCCAAAGTTCATGACTGAACTAACTTTGATTAACATATTCAGATCACAAGTAATTTATTATTTCAAAGTTGAAACATTTCACTCTCCTATTAGAATTACAGACTGATATATTTTTAGGTGCAACTGTGGTCGCTGCCCCCCAATGACTACTATTGCCGAGTCTGTGTGCTGCCAGGAAATTCCACAAGTAATGACTGTACTTGAGGAGGATCCCGGGAAGCCCTGCATCACAGAGCATAATGGTTTCCAACCAGTCTGTCTCCATCCATCAGTTCTACGTACTGCATACTATGTGTATCTACAACAGTATGAAGAACTCCCCGAAACTAATCGGTTAGTATCATTGTCATTTGAAATGCAGATTATAATTTGAATATTGTTCACTACAAAAATATATAGATTTTTAATTTGATTGAAGACAAAAAATGAAGTCAGGTTTCATCAGTTCAAGAATCTTTAATGAATGAGACAACATTAAAATATATAAACAATATTCCTTGAGATCAAGAGTAAAATCTTTATATATAGATGTATATCATGCCTGCATGAATTGTAGATTCCATAGATCAAAAACCGATTTGCATATACATGTATATCAAACAAAGTACCATTAAAGGTCAAAACGAAACATACAAAATTCACAACTTGCAAGTAATGCAAGAATGAAACAATAACAAAGAAATAATTTAACACCCCCCTACAAGTTGTACATAAGTAAAAAGTCAAAAACAATGCAAGAATAATATATCTTAATCTATAGCCAAAAGGCAAGTACTTTACCTTGAATGAACAGCAAAATTAATCCAAAACTAAAGTTTAACTGAAAAAGCATACACAAAACAAACAGACAAAATAACAAAAATAAAAATAATTTTTAAAAAATCATAACAACAGACATCAACAATATGAAATAACTGAAAATTCATAAACAAAACTGACAAAACAACAATAGTCTATTAAAAAAAGTAGTCAAAACAGGGAATAAAAAAATAACTTAAAATGCATAAACAACAGTAAAAGTCAATAACAATCTTTAACATACACATGCCCTAACACACTTAGATATAATTACAAAAATATAATGAAAGGAATAGTGGATTTTTTCATTAAAAAATGTTTTAATCTTGTAATATTTTACAGGCGGATGCGTTACATAGGCTACAGGCAACTGGCCAGATGGTGCTGGGGATGGTTGGGGAGACAAGTACGGGTACCACTTCCTGCTTGTGCAGTCCAGAAAATCCGGGACACGTATCCAGAGGAAGATGGTGCATACCAAGGATTCGGCATGGCCTAATTCCTACGGAACCTTGTAAGCAGCTGACCCACCGCATCGTCTTTCTCGGGGAGTACATACTGGTCGCACAGGGGCGGTGGCGCAACTCTAGGGTCCCCACACTGTGGCATCTTCATGTTGCTGGCCCTTGTCTTAGCAGCATTTGTAAGAACATCGACATACTCTGTAAAAGAATTTATGTCCATCCAGTCTAAATTACCATATGTTAAACCTAAATATTTGTATGTATATATTTATCTGTGATATTACAATGAAGATATAAAATAAATTTACCATAAGTACTTTGCGTCTTGACCTTCTTCACAGTGTAGTCCCCCTTTTTGTGCTTTGGAAATACAATGCTGTATTGAAGATTCCCCTCTCTTGTTGCTGCCTGATCCTTACTGGAATTCTCATTGAAGTGAAGCGCTGCTAAGGCCAAGCTATAATTGAAAACAATTTGTTAATAATTTATTTATGTAAATCACATTATCATAAATCATATTTTTTCCCCGTATGTCACTGTCTCTTTGTAATGACTGTGTACAGTAGGAAATATAAATGGTAAAAGTTTTCTTCAATAAGCAAGACAACGTACCGACTTTGCATTCCAAAGTACGAGAACTTATACATCTTGGGCGCAAACTGATTGATTACTGAATGGAATGCCTCTACACTGGAGGTTTGAAATGATGATGAGAGCATGGGGATGTCCTTCTTCATCTGCCTGCTATTGACAATCGCTTCTAATTTCTCCATCACTTTGGTTCCTGAAAGATACAAAAATGTTTTAATTCTAAAAATTTTCAAATTTAAAATATGAAAAAAAAATTGGTATTTTTATTTTAATTTTATACATGTTGCACTAAGTCATACCCCACCCCCAAATTTAATTTTGTTCCATTATAGTAAATGTAGGAACTTGCAGGATTGTATAAGGGATCTTACCTGGTCTTAACCATCTTTTTCGTCTAGCTGCTGGGTCAAGGTCCCCATGTTCACACCGTTGAAAATGTTGCCCATGACCTTCGTGAATGTTCTGGACCTGGTTGGTAATACTGGTCCACTTTTCCCATCTGAGCTCACTGTCTTCGTCATCAGGTGCTGAGGAGGGTACCCAATACAAATGGTTGACCAGACTTTTTATCCACTCTCTTAGGTGCTCGCAATCCTTTTCTTTGCTTAGGGCCAACAGCTTCTTCTTAAATCCTAAAATTTAAAACATAACTTATATGTTCATCCTGTATAATTATGTTACCAGTAAGTAACGCTTATATCATGCTTTAACATTATCAAGATTAATGTGCAACATTTTCTCCCACCAATAGAAAAAGTAACGCTTTATTTTCATACCTTTTGCTACATGCCACACATCGATGCTATGTGTCGTATCTGGCAGGTTCTCCCGCATCCACTTCGCAACCTGAAGGTGTCTGTCCGTTACTATCTGGCTGATTGGTAAACCATTCTCTTCAAGGTAACGGACTCCTCTGATCAAACCCTCTTTCTCCATAAGGCAACTCCCCCCTACTTCGTTACTCTGAAATGCATTAAAAAATAAATTACAGTTCTAATATCACTTTAATTTACACCATAGAGAAGAAAAAATTCTTACATAATCATTAAACAATTAAAATAACATTTTATCACCCATAATTGTATTTACCTGTATAAGTTGGAGATCGACCACCACATTCTCTGCTAGGTCCATAAGCGTGTAGCTACCAAACTTGGCACAATGGCCAGGTGTATCTGCCCTTCCATCTCCACCTAAATGTAACTGCCGCCCCGACGCCCGTGCTTCTTGTACATAAGAGGCTTGTTGGTCTCTCCACACTTCAGTCACTGCTGGATGGAGGTAACACTGTTGGTGATACATAAAGGTCCTGTAGGAGATGGAAGCCATGTTCAAGAACTTAAACATTCTGACTGATTTGCTTGGAAGAGATCCTGAAAACAGCAATGCACAGGATATTTCGAAATTCCCCGCAGGAATGCTACCAATTAGGGGCTGGCTACTCCAAGTCCGCTGGTAGAAACAAAATCTGCAGTCTTGAGTGATGGAGATGAAGGATCCCTTCAGTTGTTTGATCTCCCCATATGTTGGCTGTGCACAGGAGGGACAATTTGCAAAGAGTTCCATAAGCTGACACTCATAAACAAGGAATTTCCTGTCACGATCGCTCCTGAAATAAAAATATTATATATATTACAATGATGCTTCAAACCTTTGTACTGTTCGACATTATTAACTGACAAAATATAATAAAAATATGATCTAATTTTATAGGAAAAATTAATGGTAATCAGAGAGTTGTGATTTTCCCATTTTTGTGACATTTTTAAATTATTAGTGACTGAGAAAAAATTCAGGATTACCCAAGGTCACTCTCCACAGTTTCATCAGACTCGGTCGACTCGAAGGAATAGTCAGTTTCCTCCAGCTCATCCTGCTCACTTTCAGTCTCCTCTGAGGCAAATGACTAGTTGACAGGAACTTCTATAGGTTGAGCATGTAAAGGAGGAGCTGGTAGTAGATTACAACTCACGCCAATCTCCCTAGTTTTCACCTTTGGGACAGCCTGTACCTCTACAAAAAAACTGAATGTATTAGTATCATTTCAAAATAGCAAAATCTAATATTTTATCCATAGAATAAGTTTTATTAAATACAGAATTATAGTCAACATTAAAATAAGGATTGTCTGGATATCATGCCAAATTTTACCAATGAATTTTGTCGTTATGGATACTTACCTTTATCACAAGTCTTCCACTTGGTCTGAGTATAATGGGACCTTCTCTGTGGCTTCTGGAGGGAACGTTGACACCCCACAGATCTGGTTTCCTTGGGAGTAGCAATATCCTAAAAAAAAAAAAAAAAAAATGAAATGTATCCATAGATAAATAAACGATAATCATGTTTATTGTGGTAAATTTATGATATACCAGTTTTTTTCAAAAATTATATTATGAAACTTGAGACGGCTCTTTTTATTCCTGATTAAATCAAAATATTATTGTGATAAAACTAAATAAGAGTACACAAATAGTTACCTGTTCTACATCTGGAGACTGGTTAGGTACATCTGGAGACGCCTGAGATACATCTGGAGGCTCCTGAAGTACAGCCAGAGACGCGTTAGGTATATCTGGAGACTGTTGAGGTACATCTGGAGACTGTTGAGGTAATTTACATTAACAGGGACTCTATTACTTTAACAGAAACTCAATTACATGAACAGAAACTCAATTACATGAACATAAACTTTATTTTATTAGGAGGAAATCTATTATTTTATCAGGAACTCTATACGATTGCTCAAAAGGAATGGGATATTGAGGCTGAAAACAATGTTATGGGTCAGAATAACCCTAAATGCCAGCAAAGATCAATCACACAGTTTAAAACTTAACAATAATTTATTTACAGTAATATACAAATCATTAAGTACAAACTTAGCAAAAATCTAAAAATACATACATCAGAGTGTCCGTTGCTGCACACAATGTCCCAGTGAAAATATATCCCAGTTGTAACTCAATGGTGCTCATACGACAAGAGTATATCTATGCATCGAATTGACAGGGTATTTATACAGTAATATAAATCTAGAATATTCTAGAAAATGTTAATACATTATATTCCTGGAAAGTTCTGGACATGAATAAAGTTCAAGAATGTTCTAGAAAAAATGACCGAACATGTTGACCACTCTGGAATGTTCAAGAAACTTAATGTTACTAATAAAATACATGATGAAATAATACAAATACAACACACCTCACAACACCTCCCCCCTTAAAAAGTTTGAATGTCAATGAAAACATAAAATTTATGTACATTAATACAAAATCTAATTTGTTCATGATACTCTGGACAAGGCATCTGCAATAACATTGTCTTTGCCTTTGATATGCTTAATAGTTATGTTGTATTCTTGTAACAACAAACTCCATCTAGTCAGTCTTTGATTTTTGTTTGACAATTTATGCAAAAATGTCAGGGGGTTGTGATCCGTATATACAAGAATTGGATGCAAAGTAACATTCAGATAAACATCAAAATGCTGTAAGGCTAACAACAAAGCAAGGCATTCCTTTTCAATGGTGGAATACTTTTGTTGACATTTTGTAAGTTTCTTTGAAAAATAAGAAACAACTCTATCTACCTTATCACTATGTTCTTGAAACAAAGCTGCCCCGATTCCAACATCACTAGCATCAACAGTAAGCTTGAACTGCTTAGAAAAATCTGGAGTTGACAGAACTGGGTTGCTCATAAGGACAGATTTGATTTTATGAAATGATTTTTCACAGTCCTTTGTCCATTCAAAGTTAACCCTCTTTTGTAAAAGATTTGTAAGTGGACTTACAACTGAGGAAAAATTTGGACAAAATTTTCTGTAAAACCCAGCCATGCCCAAAAACCTCATTAACTCTTTCTTGTTTGTAGGAATCGGGAACGTTGCAATAGCTTCCACTTTAGCCATTATGGGTGTAACATAACCTTGACCTATTTTATGACCTAAATACTCTACATAAGCATGACAAAATTCACTCTTCTCAAGATTCACAGTTAAGTTTGCTTTAGCTAAAGTGTCAAATTAAGCACGCATGATTCGGAGATGTTCGTCCCATGTGTTGCTGTATATGACGACATCATCAATGTAGGCCTCGCATCCCTCAAGGTCTTGAAGAAGGGAGTGAATCATCCTTTGGAATGTAGCCGGTGCGTTTTTCATGACAAAAGGCATTACTTTATATTGGTAAAGTCCATCTGGTGTAGCAAAAGCAGATATTTCTTTTGCTCTTTCTGTTAACGGTACTTGCCAGTAGCCTTTCAACAGGTCAAATTTACTGACAAATTTGGCGTTTCCAATGCGGTCAATACAGTCATCGATTCTAGGTATTGGAAATGAATCAGTTTTGGTAACAGAATTCACCTTTCTATAGTCTGTACATAATCGGTACGAACCGTCCTGTTTTGGTACAAGAATACATGGTGAGCTCCAATCACTTTTACTAGGTTCAACAATGTCATTGTCCAACATGTACTGCACTTCCCTTCTTAGGTACTGCAATTTTATTGGATTCAGACGGTACGGATGTTGTTTGATAGGCAGAACGTCACTCACTATGACATCATGACAAGCTGCATTAGTTTTCTTTGGAACATCCGAAAAGATTTGATGATACTCATTCATCAAGTTTTTAACTTGTTCTTTTTGACGAATGTTCAAATGTCCAAGTTTGGCATCCAAATTAGCCAAAACTTCTGAGTTTTTCAAACGAACACTCTGATTACAATCTTTCTCATTCATCTCTACACTCGTATCACTTTCAATACAATTTTGAACAGTCTTAGCATTGGCTAAAGTGGAAACTGGTTTTACAGAATTTCGGTCACACCTTTCAAAATACTCTTTTAACATGTTAATGTGACAAACCCGTTTCTCTTTACGTCGACCTGGTGTCTTAACTACATAGTTTACATCACTGATCTTGCTTTCAATTTCATAAGGGCCATAAAATCTGGCCTGTAAAGGATGACCAGGAATAGGTAAAAATACAAGAACCTTATCACCTGGCTTAAACACCCTATTTCTGGCATCTTTGTCATACCACATTTTCATTTTCATCTGAGAATTCTTCAAATTGTCTTGTGCTAATTTACAAGCATTGTAAAGTTTTTCTTTGAAATCAGACACATAATCTAAAAGATTAAGATCAGTAATCTCAGTCAGCCACTTTTCCTTCAACAATTTCAAAGGACCTCTAACTGTATGACCGAACACCAATTCAAAAGGACTGAACCCAAGAGACTCCTGGACTGCTTTTCCTGCAGCAAATAGTACAAGATGAACCCCTTCATCCCAGTCTTTTTCATACTGGTAACAATAGGTCTTCAGCATTGTTTTTAGGGTTTGATGAAAACGTTCTAGCGCTCCCTGGGACTCAGGATAATAAGCAGTTGATCTATATTGCCTTATACCCAACTCATGCATGACTTGCTGGAACAACCCCGACATAAAATTTGAGCCTTGATCCGACTGAATTGCCTTTGGTGCTCCTACAAAACTGAAGAACTTGGTTAGGGCCTTAACTATGCTCTTTGCCTTTATATTCCTAAGAGGTATGGCTTCAGGGAATCGAGTGGATGTACACATAATGGTAAGTAAATACTGGTTCCCAGATCTGGTCCTAGGCAAAGGTCCTACACAATCCACCAACACTCGACTAAACGGTTCTTCAAAAGCTGGAATTGGTTGGAGAGGGGCGGATGGTATCTTCTGATTCGGTTTACCTACCATCTGACAGACATGACACGACTTACAAAACTCAGAAACATCCTTCCTTAACTTAGGCCAATAAAAATGACTCAAAATCCTATTATAAGTCTTATTGATACCTAAATGACCAGCCATAGGTGTATCGTGAGCTAAACTCATGACATCTCGACGATAAGCAGCTGGGACCACTATCTGATGAACAACACGCCACACTTCATCTGGGGATGCGTCAGGTGGTCGCCATTTTCGCATAAGGATGCCATCTTTCATATAGAAGCATTCTCCAACTTTAGTAGCCTCTTCTGGTGGAAGTGCCCTCTTACTAAGTTGAATGATATCTGGGTCTTTATGTTGTTCAGAGAGTAAACGTTCTCGGCTGAGGATGTCCTTGCCTTGGCTAACTAGTGGATGCAACTCATCATCCTCACCACCAAATTTTGGTAACAGTTCTTTCTTCTCTTGCGTCTTGATATTGTGTGGTTCCATGCTTGTTTGAGTGCCATCAAGGTCAGATAAGAAAGTGTCATTCAAATCAATATCAACAGAGGAATTCGTCTCGTCAAAGGCTTGAGTATTGTCTGCCTCCATTTCTCGTCTTCTGGCCATCGCTCAAGTAACAGCACAGGCTGGATAAATGTCATCATCTTCATCATCGCACATGACATCTGGAGTGATTTTCTCACAAACTATAGGATCTGGTACAACTTTTCCACCAGCTAAATCGTTGCCTAGCAACAAAGAAATGCCTGGAACAGGAAGAGTAGGTCGAACACCTACGATAACAGGTCCAGTAACTAAATCTGACTTCAAACTAATTCTATGCAGGGGAACATCAATGACGCCTAGCTCCACACCCTGTAATAAAACTGACCCACCAGTAGAAGTCTGCTCAGACAAAGGAAGCACGCCCTCTAACAATAACGTCTGTGCAGCACCAGTATCTCTCAAAATCTGGACAGGTTTTATTTCGCTAGAGTCACCGAGTGAAACAAATCCCTGAGACATAAAGGGCTTATAATCCTCCATAGAATCAATAGAACTGGACTGTGAACCCTGGACATCAGGAGTGTCAGAACAAATCGAAACTAAGGCTTCTCTATCACCTTTAAATGCCGCACAAGCATGTGGTTGAGTTTTGTCAAAATCATATTTTCTCTTAAGTTTAAAGCATTCACTGATCAGATGACCCTTTTTCTTACAATAACTACAAGTAGGAAGCGACCCTATTCCAGATGATCCTTCAAAACGTCCTGGACCGGACTTAGAACCACCTTGGGATGGAGACTGGGAACTTGTAAAAGACTGAGACCCTGAACCACTCTTTTTATATGTGTCTGAATTTGTAGAATTACTGCTAGTCTGAGATCTTGATACAAACACTACTGGACGAAAAAAGTGCTGAGAATCCCAAATTTTACTGATAATGTTTGATAATTACTGATACGGTGCTGTTGTTGCTGATAAATACTGATATTTACTGTTATTATTACTGTTGTTGCTGATAATTTTTGTTGTTTCTGATAAATACTGATAATTACTGTTGCCTTTTACTGTTGAGTCTGATAAATACTGATAAATACTGTTGATGTACTGTCGTTGCTGAGAATTGCTGATAATTACTGTTGAGGTACTGTCGATGCTGAGTTTTACTGATAATTACTGTGATCATTGTTTTTAACCTGGTAATTGGTTTAAAATAAAACAGAGGGCTATATAAACCTTCAATTATTACTTCTTTTACTTGAATTATCATGACAAAATTTTCATATTTCTTTAAATATTCTGCTTCTGACAAAATTACATGACTATGTATGTATGCTGATCTCAATTTCTACATTACGTTTGTGAAAATTTTGACAATAATCAAATGAATTATTAATAAAATGAATATATAGAAATAGAATTAATAAAAAAAAATTAACTGCAGAAAAAAATGGAATTTTACTTTTGCATAAGATCTTATTGAAAAATAAACTGTAAATAAAAAGAAAATTATGCTAGCTTAAAAAAGACCCATCGCCGCCTTTCCCGACTCCAAGAAAATTATGTAGGGAGATCGGTGATCTTTTTTTTCAATAATAAGAAAAAAGTTCTTAATGGATGGAAAAAAATCGGGATAAAAAAGTTTCCTGCAGGTTAGAAAAGTTGGATTTGTTCCGTTTTCACTAGTTCAACTGGTCGAGTTTGGACAACTTGTTGTATTTGAAGGCCTTTTTTCTCGAAAACAATTATATTTATCTTTTAAATGTTCAGTTTTATGGTCTCTTTTTGTCGAAATATTTGAAAACTTGCTCGAAAATAAGAAATTTTATTCGTTTAAAAAGTAACTAAGAGGTGAAAACAGGTTTGAATATGTTCAATCTGTGGGCACTGATTTTAATTAATAATTTATTTATTTATTCATTTATTTGAATGTCATGTAGACGTTTGTAGATCGTCCAAGAATTAAACTCCTCCACATGTACATATGTACAAGTACACACTGTATGCATGTGGAACCGGCAAATGGGGCGAACTGATTAAAAATTAGAGGTTAAGAATCCCTAGTGCAAAGATACATGTGTTTAGTTTGTCTCTTAAAATTTAAAAACAAAATCATTTTTTATTGAATCAATTAATTTTTTTTTATTTGATTTTATGGAATGGGAAATAAGAACTGAAATGAGACTTAATTTAATATGTTACTATTAGTATATGATCAAATTGATCGATTTTAATTTTGCTTGGTAAAACGTTGAAAGGAAAACACCTTTAAATTGATTTCAATTGATCAGAAATCGGTGATCGACCTGTGATATAGCTGTATTGTGTACATGTCTTCAGCCCCGGGGTAGAACGGGGTACAGCTTGTATATTCCATGCAAATTGTAGTGGTCAGCGTAACAATGGGTACTAATTACCTATTGTTCTTCGTCTACGGCTACCGGTGTTATCAATAAACAAACTACCTACACTGTACATGTACTCGCTACTTTGGAACAATCTTAAAGTTTATGGTCGCACGAAAAAAAATTCCGTATTATTGAATTTGATGACGAATAAAATTTATAGAAAAAAATATTTAGAATAGAACACTTTGGTACTATAATAAAAAAATAGATATATACATGTACATGTACATCATGTACGTTGTACAGACTTATATTAATTATTATTTCAATTCTCAAAGATCTATCTGTCTTCAGTATTTAATTTCATTTTTTAGTTTTACGCATATTTCTGCAGTCAATCAATCATTTATTTGAATCTTTTTACCATTTTACATTAGTATACATAGACCACAAAAACATATAAAATGTAGGTGATTTTATACATAATAGTAGGTCTAAAAGGCATGCGCGAATAAGGAATAAGAAACTAAACAAAAAAATTGTGTAGGTTGCTATAAATGCGAAGTAAGGGAATTTAGGCCGGGGGGTATATTTTGTTTATCAGATAAAAGAATATCCCGGGGGTGGTGGTCTCATGTATTTTCAATTCTGAATCTCTGCTAACGATGGTTTGGGACCGGTAAATACGTAGACGAGTAATTGACTTCACTTTTAATAAAAAAAAGTGTGCAAAATATACAATCATAGATACTAAGACAAAGATTGTTTAGTGAAACACTTTTTTGAAATAATATTAGCATTAATTGTTCACAATTCAGATGCAGTGAAGCTCCACTTCGCTTAATCTGAGAAAAAAAAACCTTAAATGTATTGATTTTGAATGTCAGAAACATGACGTTGTGTGTCGCACTCATGAATAAATGTTATAATTACTTCAGTTGTGAATTTTGTATAGTTCATTGCAATTGATTCTCTAAAATAATTTTGTTCTTGCATATAAAAAATTCGATAAGTATAATATCATAACTTGCATGACTTTTAAAACACACAACTAAAGAACAGACCTTGTCCTATCGGCTATCACTTAATTGTAAACAGTATTTCACCCCCTCCTTTTTGTGCTACAATCAAGTAAAATCATATAACTAAGCACCAAGTCTGTACTGTTCGTTTATACAAAGGTCTCGGACAAAAATGGAATTAAAAAAATATAATCTCTGCACAAAATTCTAATTTTACAAAAACGCATACCGTAACGATATCCCTATGGCAGAATGTACTAATAATTGACCCGATTCTAAAACGAAAGTAGAACTTAAATTACACGTGGTTGACATATATGTTCCAGAACAACAAGCACAAAGTTTGCATTAATGGAAAAAGTTAATTCAAGTTCTGATTTATTTTATTTTGTTTTCTAACTGACTGACCGCATATAACATGTTTAAGGAGTGGCGCATAATATTAGAAGCCATATGCCCATAGACTTAAAACTGTATACAATGAAAAAAGAATTAGCCTAAAGAAAGACGTGTATTTCATTGACTGAAAATCTCACTGCATAAGATTTATGTCATGTAGTGTACAATACTTAAGCCTTAACAATTAATTTAAAAGAGAGAGTGAGAGAGAGAGAGAGAGAGAGAAAGCGACACAATGATATAAAATTCGCAGGGAGAACATCGGAGAACTAGAGCGCGCTGTCTACATAATATATATATACAAAAAAAAAATAATTAAAGATGCTTCAATTTAATTATTTAACCCTGTCACATTCTTCTATAAAATAACAAAGTGTACGCTTCAGGACTAGATTTTATGACAAATATTTAATACTGTCTTGTTAAAATGAGAGCTTAATTTAAAAGTAAATGGAAAGGGGGGGTGTTTTCAACTTAAAGTGCTCATGCATTTTCAGTTCTCCAAACGGTAAAATAAATAGATTTTTACAACCATTGACTGTATTGAAGTATTAAAGATACCCACAAAAAGCTTTTGATGACAGTACACATACATGTGAGAAAAAAATATGAGATGAGATTTTTTTAACCTCTATGAACAAAAATTAAACTTTTTAAAAAAGTACTTGGGAAGAAAAAACCACTGCAAATACAACAGAATAATTTTCCTCAGATAATGTTATCTACGTGTAAGGAGAAATTTAAAGAAAAAACATGAATATTTTTGAAAGTTTATGTTAACATTATGGTCTAAAACTAATTATAATGAAATTAAAAGCTGAAAACTGAAAACAAATTAATAAAACGTGACTTTTTTATTTAGAATAATTTATTTTGTAATTGACTGTAATGAATTTGTTAAAATACTTAAAAAAAAAAAAAAACAAATAATCATTTCTCAGGCTATTTTCATCCATTCCCAGGTTAAAAACAACGACCTCAGTAACTATCAGTAAATCTCAGCATCGACAGTACCTCAACAGTAATTATCAGCAATTCTCAGCAACGACAGTACCTCAACAAGTTTCTTAGATCTAAACCAGTGATCGACTAAATCTTCTTTCTCTCGTGAAAATTCAACAAATGTTTGATTATCAAACTTTCTATACTTTCTGAACTTTTGTCTATACGCTTCAGGTACTAATTCATATGCTTTTAATATTGCTGCTTTGACCTTCTCATAGTCTGAACTTTCAGCTACTCCTAGTGCAGAGTATACCTCAGCTGCTTTGCCAACCAGTACACTTTGTAACATTGTTGACCAAACGTGTTGTGGCCATTTAAGATTTTCTGCGACTTTCTCGAATTGGGGAAAATACTTGTCTACAGATTGTTCTTGAAATTTCGGAACTAACCTAATATTTTTTGCTGCATCAAATTCATTCTTGACAAAGGAGGGTTCTGGTTTCTGCTGTAATCTTAATTTCTCTAACTCAAAGTGCTCTTGTCTTTCTAATTTGTCTAATTCAAATTTCCGTTCACGCTCTCGTTCTTCTCTTTCTCTTTCTCTTTCTCTGTCTCTTTCTCGCTCTTCTCTTTCTAATTTTTCTCTTTCTAATCGCATTTTCTCTAACTCTAATTGAAACTGATATTCTGCCATTTTGTAAGAGCCTAACTCTGTTTTAACTGTATATTCTGGAAGATCGTATTTTTCAAAGATGTTTTCTTCTACTAGTTTGTTTGCAACCTTAATTCTAATGTCTTGCTTTCTCTGAGAGGATTTAACATCTAACCCAAAATGCAAACCTAATGCGATCAAGTCATCCTTTTTTAACGTATCAAAAACCTGAACACTTGGCGAACTAAGAAAGTTTGTGACCGAAAATACCATGTTGATTTTTGCTGGCTTATAGTCAAATTTAACAATTTAATTAACAGAATTCTGACAATGAACTGCAAAAGTGCAAGAAATTCTTGATCCCGGACGAGCCCCCAATTCTGTTGTGGGTCAGAATAACCCTAAATGCCAGCAAAGATCAATCACACAGTTTTAACTTAACAATAAATTCTCTAAATATCAATAAATCAGCTGGCATTGACTTTATTGGGCCGCGTCTTCTAAAAGTCGCATCCAAATATATATGTAAACCTTTAACTCATCTTATTAATGCTAGCATAGTAAGTGGTATTTTCCCGACAAATTTAAAACAAGCCAAAGTAACACCTATATTTAAGAAAGGTGACAAAGCTGACCCAAATAATTATCGACCCATTTCTATTTTACCAACTATATCTAAACTGATAGAAAAACATGTAGCTAAGCTAATACAAAACTTCACTAATGAATTTGATCTACTAACACAATCCCAGTCGGGATTTAGGGAACTCCATTCTTGTCAAACTTCACTTACAAAACTAACAGAAAGTTGGCTTAATGCAATGGATTGTGGTGAACTAATCGGCATTACATTTATAGATTTTAGTAAAGCTTTTGATTTGGTGAATCACTATATTCTTCTAGAGAAATTAAATCATTACAAATTTGATCAAACAGCTATAAAATGGTTTAAGTCATATCTTTACGACAGGACCCAGTGTGTTAAATTTGGAACATGTGTCTCCAATATTCAACCCGTCACAGCAGGAGTGCCACAAGGGTCAATTCTGAGCCCTCTTTTATTTTTATTGTACATAAATGACCTTCCATTACATGTAAACAATTCAAATATTGATATGTTTGCTGATGATGTTACTCTGTATTCAAATAATCAAAATGCACGATGTTTAGAAAATACGCTAAATGCAGATCTTTGTGAGATTGAAAAATGGTGTGTTCAAAATCAAATGGTTTTAAATGTAGATAAAACAAAATGTATGTTAATGGGAACAAAGCAAAGAAAATCAAAATTAGATAATCCAAATTTACAACTTTATGCCTCAGACAAAACAATTGAAATTGTTGAAACTGGAAAAATTCTTGGTGTACATATTGATGATAAGTTACAGTATGCAAATCATATTGACTCAGTTTGTAAAACGGTTAATTATAAGTTATTTACGCTTCGTAGGATTAAGAAATTTCTCCCTCTTCATACCAGGAAACTTTATTACAATGCTTATATTTTACCATCTATTAACTATTGTTTGACTGTTTGGGGTAATGCCCCCAAGCAGGACATGGACAGACTATTTAAATTACAGAAAAGGGCAGCAAGGATTATCCTTGATGCAAGTCCTGATTCTTCTTCTAAACCACTGTTTGAGAAACTTGGGTGGTTAACAGTTTATGAACTAGTTGATCTATACAAATACATATTATTATACAAAATTTTCAGTGGAATGACTCCCGAATATCTTCGTAATTTATTTGAATTTCAGTCTTCAACTTCTTATAACCTGCGATCCGAAACTAATTATGATCTTAGATTACCAAAATTTCGTACAAACTTATTCAAGACCTCTTTTCAGTATTCAGGTGTACATCTGTGGAATAAACTTCCCCAACAAATTAGATTCTCTCATTCTCTACAAACATTCAAGCGTAATGTGGAAAATTACATTATCAGCTGTCGTACAATCATTTAAGCATAATAAGAGTTCAATACCGTATATTGTACTGTTATTGTTAAGATGTGTCTGTATTTGAACACTCTATTCATAATTCAGTGATTGTAATTCTCAAACCTATATAATATGTACTAAATTGTATGTGAATATGATGAATTGTATCTTGATGACGTGTATATATTTTGAATTTGATATATGTACATATATATAGAGGGCCCTGGGGAAGAATAGTGCATGCACTAACCAGGTTACCTTCTTTAAATAAAGTTTTATTATTATTATTATTATTATAATTTATTTACAGTAATATACAAATCATTAAGTACAAACTTAGCAAAAATCTAAAAATACATACATCAGAGTGTCCGTTGCTGCACACAATGTCCCAGTGAAAATATATCCCAGTTGTAACTCAATGGTGCTCATACGACAAGAGTATATCTATGCATCGAATTGACAGGGTATTTATACAGTAATATAAATCTAGAATATTCTAGAAGTTGTAACTACATGATATTCCTGGAAAGTCCTGGACATGAATAAAGTTCAAGAATGTTCTAGAAAAAATGACCGAACATGTTGACCACTCTGAAATGTTCAAGAAACTTAATGTTACTAATAATATACATGATGAAATAATACAAATACAACACACCTCACAACAACAAAAACTGTATATTAAGATTCACTGACCATCTGATGTGAGAGATAACTCCTACATTAATAAGTGTTTGTTTATTGTTTGTTTGTTTGTCTGTTACATTCAAATGCCTTGTATTACATTAACAGAAACTGTATTATATTAACAGGAATTCTATTACATTAACTTGAACTCTATTACATTAACAGAAACTCTATTACATGAACAGGAAAACTATCACATTAACAGAAACTCAAACACTTTAACAGGAACTCTACCACAATAATAGGAACTCTATTACATAAAGAAGATATCTATTTTATGAACATGAACTCTATCGCATTACCAGGAACTCGATAAGATTGCTCAGAAGGAATGGGAATTTGAGGCTGAGAAGAAAAATATTGCAAGTACATGTATTAAGGTTCAATAACCCCCTGATAGGAGAGAAGACTCTTACTTAAATAAGTGTTTGTTGTTCTTTTCTTGATCTAGTAAAAATGTAAATTTTGTCAGTTTGTGAATAATTTATTTAAAAAATAATGGAAAGGGTAAAGTTTATGTAGAGAATAGGATAGATCAGGTACTAGAAAAAGCTTTTCTCACAATGAATGAGATACGATTTGTTAAAAATTTTCCTCTCAAATAAAGTAATTCAAGGTTGTTGTTTTTTCTTCGATATCGATTGTCGGCATGTGCGTTGCTCTTTGAAAAACAGCAATATCAGAAGGATACCGAGATAACAAACAATATTCAACATCCAGAAAACAAAGCAAAAAAAGGAGCATAGCAAACACGGACCTTCGAAACATCACAGGTGGGAACAGGTGCCTTGGAATGACCAGCTGAAAAAAAAAATTAAAATTGTTTACTATGGACAAAATATTGCTCATTTGAAAATGATAAACAAATTGTTTCAGGTTACAATGCATTTTCTACATATTGGAATTAGTGCATCATATCTTCAAATGGATATTTTATTTTTATTTTATTTTTTTAACCTGCCATTTTTTTGGGGTGAGGGGGGGGGGGAGGAGGTGTGAATCTTGAGACTGAAGTGTTTGGAAAGTTAAAACTTTTTAAAACTGAATGATGAAAGTAAACCTTAATTTTCTAAGATTTCCTTTTCCCTTTTTTCGGGAGGGGGGGGGGGGTCATCTCAAATGATGTAAAATTTTACAATTGAACTCTATGGGAAAATGTTGGAAATGCGCCAAATAATTACATTTTCCATATTTTTTTTTCTATTTCTGCCCTAGAAAGTTCTTTTTCATTCAAGAAGATAGAAGGCATAGCTAAAAGTCACAAAATTGTGTAATTTAGAAAAATGACCATCTAGCTTCGTCTAGGAATTAATTACTAAGTTTATTTTTTCAATGTCCAATACCTCTTAATTTGTCACTTCAATGAATGAATACACATCAGTGCAGATGAATCATTGGCGCATGAAATAAATAATCTGCACCAAGTCATGCGCACTTGATAAGACTCGGCCTCATTAAATATCTACGCAGGAAATATATCAACAGAATACACAAAACTCACTGAAAGGCTGCAAACAGAACTCTGCATTGTGTAGTGTTTAGAGCATCCTTAAGGCTAGACATCTACCATTTAGTTTCTGTTCAGTGACACATATGGACATTACAAAAAATATTCATAATCAAAAGTTCATAAAACAATACGATATAGGTGTAGAGCAATTATAGAATAATTACACTGACCTCACAGTTATCTAAATGATATACTAGTAGTTAAATTAATTTAGAAAGTAGTCAAGATCATACAAAAAATTTTGCGTTCCTGACCTCTGTTTCGTGTCCTTGACATTATCTTGTACATGTAAGATTCCTCTAGGTTCCTTGCCACACAAGAAAGCTAATCTGACCACGCCTCCAGGATTCGCCATTACGTTTTCGTCACTTCCAGGAGCGGGAATGGGCGCATGGGTGTAGACCTTTGTTCCGAAGTTCACCATCCTTGGTGTTTATGAAGGACTTATTCACACTGTAGACAAGAAGGAGGATTTTTATTCATGGCAGGTAAAATCACGCAAAGAATAAAACAAAATGAAAACGAAATGAAGTTGCATATTTTAGTTACATATTCCTAGTCCCCTGTCGGTGAAACCCGATGGACTAAAGGTTGACTCTGCTTTGGTCCCCCGCCTGTCCGTCTGTATATTTGTCTAGCTATCCGTCCGTCTGTTCAACTTGCACTTTTCCTCCTACATGTAAACCATAGACATGTAAACCCTGGCAAATTTTGATCTGATTTTATGTATGTAAGTTGCCGATCTAGTTTTCATTCTGTTACGCTTCAATGATTCTTGCATTTTTCTAAACACTTCCAGACATTGAGCTTATTTCTGGTGTATGTTGCTTGACGTTGATGAGTTATAGATCTTTTTTTTTTTTATTTTTGTTAAACTTTAATGATTTCTGAAAAAAATTCAAGTTTAGAGGGAACAAGATTACACTCACCTGTAGGGGACTGGTATTGCTAATAGAACACTCTCACAACGCTTCATTTTTTAGATTCTTTTAATCCCTAAATATTCATTACCTCAAAGTAATTTTGATCAACATGGATATGATTGTCATCAAGTATAAAATATATAACATATTCTGAACTAAAATTCATTCTTAACCATTAGGATCGTATTGTTTTCAAAGGTAGATAAACAGGGTAAATATGGTACTTACAACATAGATTCAGAAGATCCGGCCTGTAGAAACTGGTTACGATTCGTCAATTCTCCCGCCAAATATCAACAGAAAAATGTCGTTCCTATCACGTGCGAGAGCATCATCTTCTATATGACGTCACATGACGTATAGCCGGGTGAAGAGCTTCTGGTCTGGTGTGGGGATGGATATGGGAGGTTTTAGGCGTAAACCACATACATCCGGGTAATTGAACAATACATTTTATGGTTTAATGTTTCCATCTGGGTATTTAAACAATTTACTTATGAAATAACTTGACCATATACAATGTGGCCATTAAAACATTTTTATACCCACATGAACGAAGTTTCGGGGGTTTATAGTTTTTGTGGTGTCCGTCCCTCCCTCCCTCTCTCCCTCTCTCTCTCTCTCTCTCTCTCTCTCTCTCTCTCTCTCTCTCTCTCTCTCTTTGTGTGTCTCTCTGTATGTTTGTCCGTTTGTACGCAAAAACTTTAATAATGCCCATAGCTTTCGATTCAGTTGAGCTATAACTATTATATTTCACACGTGTATTCTTTGTGTCAAGACCTTTCTTAGGGTACCACATTACTTGACATTTTGACCTTGACCTATGAGTTTGATCTAGTTTTACACAAAAATTCCAAACTATTAGCTTTGTCATATTATTGGAACAGTGGATACCAAGATTGTTATATTTTACATATAATTCACATATTTATTTTTTTAAAGAAACTTTTCATTGGATACCAACAACTTTGACCTTGGAGGTTTTAGTACTTGCTTTAGCTTGGCCATAACGTTTGAACGATAAGGACAAGACCTTTTATTTGATATTAAAAACCTTGACCCTTTGACTTTGACCTTGGAGTTTGACATATTTTTACACAAAAAATCCAAACTTTTACTTTGGACCTAATTCTTAAACGGAAGCTACTAGGAATATCATATTCTAAACATCAATTCTTTGTGACAAGAGCTTTCTATTGAAACTACTAGTTTTGACATTTTGACTTTAGATATTTACGTATTAACAAGAAAACTTTCAATTTGGCCATAACTTTTGAATTGTAAGGTTTAGGTCTTTCAATCTTAATTTATGTAGTCATTGTGTGAAAACCTTTCATTGGATAACACTTTTAACACCTTGACTTTGACCTTGGTTTTTGACCTACTATTAAAAACGCTTACCTTGGCCGTAACCAAGGGTGGTGCAAGGGTTTTCTATGTCAGATTTGTATTTTATGGAAAGGCCTTACTTTAGTTACCAACGTATTTGATCTGCATTTGAGAAAGCTTAACCTTCGCTATGTTGCCATATGGCGGCATCGGTGTTTCACAGACACATTTTGTTATTACATGCTGTCGATTCTTAGGAGGTTTTAAGGCGTAAACCCCATAAACCTGGCTATATATGTAAGCAACTTATTCATAACATGCTTTCATTTTTATCCCAAGCGTACATTAACAAAAAAAATATTTTTTGTCAAATTTCTCTAATTTGTATTTGATCAAAACATTGATACTCTTACATCAGAAATTATGCACATCATATTTAATCTCCTTTGATAAAAAAGTTAAATTGTTATTTTATTTATTTATTTTTTTGTTTGCTTTCTACAAACCTGATTTTGAAGTTTAAATAAAAAACTGCACATTAAATCTGGAAAATATATTTCTGCAGTATATTAAAATTGTTTATTTCTAATTTCACCCATAAACATTATATTCCTTTGTTATTCAAATTGAAATATTTGCATATCCACTGCTCTTTCCCACTATGAACATGCAGCCAGCAACTGCGTTCATAAAGCTATAGACGCAACTGCTTCTGCTATGAGTGCAATTGCTCTAGCTCACTCGTGTAGAACAAGTTCTACTACACATATATATATATATCGTGTTGAGAAGTATATATATATATATATATATATATATATATATATATATATATATATATATATATATATATATATATATATATATATATATATATGAAGTGTTTCGTAAAAGCACTATAAATAATTTTTTAATAATATTTCTTTGAAAAAAAAAAAGGAATTCAGAACAATTTAAAATTTAATTTTGGTCAATGTATTTAATTGTAATATAAAACTTTTTAAAAATTGAATAGAACTCCATATTTTTATTTTTTCGTATCATGCATACTTGCACAAAGAACGATAACTCTTCACACTTGGGTAATAACATTCAGAAAGAGATCTAGATCTATATCTTTTTCAAGAAAAAAAAATAAGAAAAAATACCACAAAAAAAAAAATCACAGAAAAGCATACTGGAGTAATGATCATTATAAAAGCATTCTCATATTTATAATAGTGTTAAATTACTTATTTTTGTCAGATGATTTCAATAACGTTGATCGATGACGTCACGACTGCATCAAAACAAAAATTAAGATAATGTTATGACGGCGCTGCTTGGATCCAGATAACTGTGTTTGAGAGGGAAATACTTTATAAATTGTGATTTATTAGAGAAAAGGAGTATTGTTCAGGTGTACTGATTTTAAAGCCGTATGGTTTTCTTTACTGAAGACAGAAGAAGCTGCGTCCTTATCTAAGTCAGGATTTCCTCTGATATTCTTGAAAACATCAAAGAATGCAAATATAAGTAATAAACAACGATTATTTAGTGAACATGGCGTAATGAATAGCAATAGCTCTGCTGGCATATTTTCCATGATGCGCTAGCGCGCATCATGGAATATGCCAGCAGAGCAATTGCTATTCATAACACCATGTTCACTAAATAACGTTGTTTATTTCTTAAATAAAGTTTGTCCTAGGTTTGCTCATGCTCGTTAGAAACTATTCTATTGTTACACATACCACTACGCAAGAAAAGAGAATACTTTCCCTTCAAATGTCTACTGAATTTGGATCAAATTTTATAATTTTTAGAGCATGCGGAATGTAAAGCAACAACTCATATTGTATCGGCGATGTTTCAAACTTGAGGATGAAATAATTTTTTTCTTGTCCTTTTCTGCAGAAGTTGATCACAACGGTTCATTTGCATTTTGTGCCAATGTTTTGACATTTGACGACAATGACAGATTCAATTTTGATAGCTGGACACCAGTGACGTATCAGAACTGGAATCCTACCGATGAGGGCGAGACAGCTGTTGACCCAATCTTTGGCCTCTTTTTAACATCATAATGACGACAGGTGGTGCCGGGTGACTGAGAGAAACTACACGTACTATACAGGAGAAGACGGACTAAAACTTCCCTTTATTTGTGAGGATTCTCCATTTTATTTGGAGCATGAAGAGTGTTCTGTAACATAATGATTCATTCTCTCTAAATTAAAATAAACATTTGCAATCATTATCTTTTGTTATATAATTTCATTTTATAATTAAGCATGGTGTATAAAGTTCTAAATCATTAAATGGAGTATTCTTAAGTTAACGTTGAATCGTATTTTCGTCTCCTCGGAAGTCATCTAGATTTATCCTCGGATTGTATATTCGTCTCCTCGGAAGAGATCTAGGTTTATCCTCATGTTTTAAATAAACTATAAATAGCATATACACAAAGACAGACAGTGCATTATATTGTTTCGTTATTTTCCCAAGGAAACTGACTCGGATCTCCCCTCATCATACAAACAAACATTTTAGCGCAAAGTGTTGTTTTTATAATTTCTATCCGTAATCCAAAAAATAAGGGGCAAATATATTTTCCTAGGACAGTCGGTCCAGTTGTCTGTTTGTGATTTTTTTCCTGATTTATCTGTAAGTGGGGAAATCAATTAGCCCTGACTACAGCTTTTAATTGGTTTGAGCTATGCATTTCATATTTCACAGGTTTTTTTTTCTTTAGTTTGACGGTCAGTTTGGAATTTGTAATTTGAGCCTTTGTCATATAAACTATGGCTATAATATTTCACTGGTGTATTCAACGTGTAAAAACTTTTCCTAGGGTAAAAGTATTTTTGACTTTTACCTTTATGTTTGACTCACTTTTAAAGAAATTTTCAAATTTTTAAGCTTAGCTTAGCTATTACACGGTTAAATCAAGTGATATCATACTCCTCACGCTTATATTTTGATAAGACCTTCTCTTTAGTACAAACAGTAATGACCTTTAACCTTGATCTTAAGGATTTAACCTACTTTTCAAAAACGTTAACTTTGGACGTATTTACTGAATATTTAGTGGTAGGGGTTAACTATTTTACCGGTTCATTTCTTGTGGTAAGAGCTTCTCTTGTATACCAATATTTTCTTTTTATTCTTTATCCTTTTATTTGGACATCAGACTTTTACCTTTTTTTGAAAAACTTTGGTAATAACTTTTGAATGGTTGATTTCGTGACTTTAATATTTCCCCTGTGAATTCTTTCTGAAATTCTTTCGGGCATCATAAATATTGACTCGCTGACCTTTTCCAGTTTGACCTACTTTTGGAAATCTCTAACTTTGGTCATAATTGCTGAACTGTTGCTGCTTTTACGGTGTTTTATTTTAGAAGGTAGACTCATTGTGAGGAACGCTTTTTTTGTACTAAAACTTCTTTTATATTGACCTTGGTGTTTGACCTACAAACGTCAACATGTATCATAAACCTCTTTGTTTCACAAACTTTTCTTGAATTTTTATCATTAGCTCCTAAAACTTATCCTATTGATTTAATAACAAATTTCAAGTTGTAGTCTATCAAAATTTTGGATATACTACTACATGTATATAAACCATCGTATACATATTGCATAAAAGAGAATGACTTGTCACACACATTGAATCATTTTTTTAAAGATGTAGTCTCATAATTACAAAAGTTTTTGCAAACATATTGCTTGCTTTTTATTTGCAAAGGCAGTTGCAAATATAAGATAACATCTTTCAAACACAATGAATCAGTGCTAAATTTTTTCTAACTCCTTGTCTTGTTTTGCAATTTTTATTTTTTTTTTCTAACTTACTTGAATTATCTCTAACCTAAATAACAATAAATTTACATGATCTCAAATTTTGCTTTTAACGCTTGTGACGTCAGAATAAAACGCATATTACACATGTAACCTTTTGACCCCCGATCTGTATTAGGGTTTTTTGAAATAAAAAAAAAACACAGTAAAAAATTACAGTATCGATGTAAGTCTGCTATAACGTATTTTGTGCATTCAAGAGCAGAAAGCTCTTTTATTAATGACTATTTGTAGCAATAGAAGATATTGATCTTCAGAAAATATGATTTTTTTTTTTACTTTAAGCTCATAATATAGTATCATGGAGAATCTAGTATCTTTGCGTTTCTTGCAACACCTAAAATTCAAGCTATCTAAATTTATTCATGGTATAATTAGATTTGTGGAAAGAAATATTCAGTACGGCTCACTTTAACATTTTAGCTTATTTTCTCCATGATATTAAAAATAACAATATTTTCAATTAAAGTGGTTTCAAGTATATTAATGGATAATTGAATGCTCATCAATTAAAAATACTGTATGGATGAAAAAAGATGGGGATATTTTTTTAGAGAAGTATAATCTTATATGTATTGTATCACAAAATATGACCATCCTATGATTTAAAAAAAATATCTTAACATCTTTATTACAATGACACTTGTCTTATCCGACATGCACGGGGAACAGATTAAAAATATATGTGTTGGAATAAACAACGTGTAGTATTGCAGTGTGTAAAGATCATTGAGATAAGTATAAATGACAAATGAAATTAAATGGTTGAAATCACAGTAAAGAGTATTGCATGTGTCGGATGAAACAGGTTCCACTGTAATAGGTTTAACAATAAAGTAATCTTCATCCTAATTCTACATCCATTTATCTCCATTTATCAGTGTTTGGAAAAAAAGAACGAAATATTTCTATTTTCAAATTTATTACAACACATATAAAGTACATCTTTAACTGAATATATTCAGTATCGCTTTACAGTGCAGTTCAATCCCCCTTCTTTTACTGTTTGTTACTTGATGTTAAATGTTTAAAAAAAGAACTCAGCGATAAAAAATGATTTAAAATCGTCTCTTGAGGGTTTCCACAATCCATGGATGATCTTTCGTCTGTTAAAAAAAAATATTAAAACTTCACAGATACATGTATAATAGCATATTTTTGTATTGAAAAAAAAAAAACAAAACCTTTATAACTGAAATTTTCACAGTAATACAAAAATAAAAAAAACTGTTATATTAAGATTTAATGATGTTAACCTAGCGACGCCTGATCATCATGAGAGTTTCTTTTATCTGTGTACTATCATTCACTGTAGGATACCATGGTTTGTACCAGGACTCCGGGTACCACTGTCCGTTAAGGAAGGCGTAGGTACACCAGTTGAACCACCAGCCTCCTCTATGGTAACTGTCAGCAGCACAATGACCACCACTAAATCTGTCATTGTCTCTGTTTGGGGTACTAAAGTACATCCCAGACAGATCTAGGGAAGGATTACCTGTATCTAACATGGAGTCTCCTGTAAAATTGAATAAAAGGAATCACATAGATAATGAATTTATATATATTTTTAATCTAATTGTCAATAATAATACTAAGGCACATCTAAGATAAACAGCTTTATTACATTTTTACCCATGAAATACTGTAATTTATTCATTGAATAAAAATGATATCCTGTCACAGTGTGAAAGGATATCAAAATGATATCCTGTCACAGTGTGACGAATATCAAAAGTGCGGGAAAACTCTCGATTTCCTTTCTCAAAACGAAGATTGCTGTAAAAATATCTTCCTTGACCTAATATAAAATAGATGGAAATAAATAAACCATTCTGATAGCGAATAAAAGTGTCAAAATTATCAAAAATATGTTGTCAAATTCAGGTTTACAGTGTTTTTACCTCTCTTAGCTATGACGTCTCAACCGCTCAATTATGACGTCACGAGTGCATGAATGTATAACAAAAAAGACAGAGGCAAAGGAAAAATCAAAGACTTTTTTTTAATGTAATAAACTGAAAAATTCAATGTTTTGTAGTTGAATATGGAATTTATTTCACTCATGAGACAGGATTTTTTTATATTTTCACTCGTGCTTCGCACTCGTGAAAATATCAAAAATCCTGTCCCACTGGTGAAATAAATTCCATATTTAACTACAAAACATTGAATATCCTCTATTTATGTGATGGAAAGAGTGATAATATTTATTTAGTTTAGTCCTTGAATCCCCGGTGTCTATCATACTGGCACCTGCAGATTTAGAAAAACAAAATATAACAGAGATAATAATTATTAATTTACATCACATTAATTTTAATACTGAAGTACGTCTGAGATACGCAGTTTAAAGTGTTGTTTCTTGTAAAGAGAGATAAAAATAATACAAGACAAAAAAACACTACACAATTCACATAGCATCCTTTCTAGTGTAACAATAAACAACAGACGTGTTACACTTTTAAGCATGGTTTTATTGGGGGGGGGGGGGATAAAGGTCACTGGAAATTTAAGAAAGCATCACAAAATGATATTTTAATATTTTTCCGAGACCGTGTCGCTAAACAGGTATAACATGCAATACTAAGTAAATCATTAATAACGAGATAAAATATGGTGCATCTGTGAATGTTATAAGATGGTAAATTTCATAATGAATAAATGTAAATGTGAAACGTGTTGAGGTCTTTTAAGTTTGACTTTTTAAGCTTTTTTAATTTGAATAATTATCCGATCAAAATTTTTTTATCATCAAATTTTTGCAAACCTTAAGACATTTTAGATTAATGACGCACTGTAAAGTTCCTACTCCGTAGTAGTTAAAAATGTGAATCATTGAAAATCAGACTAACATGCTCTGTAAACTTTTTCCGTATCAGTTAAAATGTGAATTATCAAAAATTATCAGGATTATTCTGAAATACTAAATATGTTTAATTTGCGTGGAATCAAAAACGTAAACAGAATATAAACAAAACCCACATCTCTCTTTTTTTAATAACTTAACTGTCAATACAGAAAAGTATACTTATGATGATATACGTAATTTAAATCCAATTTGAAGAACTTAACTTAAACACACAGACCTAAAGTTCCATTGACAGGTCCTGCAAGAAAGAGTTGATATTTTCCTGCTTCGTCGGAGACAGAGAAACCGCCGTACATTTCATACAGCATTGTACCATTCTGGAGAGTGATGGACACATACAAGGATGAGGTGTTTTCTTTCGTTAATTTATGGATTACGTCATTCCCTGTATTAAGATATATTTATAATCATCTGAAAAGTTCATCGAATACAATTAATTCTTTTAAAATCTATATGAATCTACCGTAATGAAAAATCAGATTATTTCCCATAGCTGTAGACAATATTGCTAAATTTGGTCTCATTAGAAAATGCTGCTAAATGATATTCTTCATTTCTTTTTTTTTTTTGTTATTTGAGATATCAATAAAACACGATATCTGAATATCATAGAACACGCATTACCTGGTCTTAACTTTAGATCTTTATTACGCATTATAATTTTTTGCTTGCCACAAGAATTTTTTTTTATCTTAAAACTTTGAAGGAATAAAAAATTCGAATTTGAAACCGATTTACACTTACCTATCCAGTAATCCTGTTCTGGGGCACCAAATCCATTCTTATAGTCCGTCCAGTTCCTGTCAAAACTCACGGATCCGTCTACGCGTTTCTGAATGGCCTTCAAAAATTAACATACATTTCATTTCAATTTATTGCTTCGAACAATCATAGGATCCATATGTTTTGATATAAACTACAATACAATCCTACAATCCCTAAAACCACAAAAACAAGGTGTGTTATATGTTATATTAAGTACTTTTAATTAAAAGGGTAAACGACCTACCGTCCATCCACCGCCCATCGTGGTCAGATCGCAGTAGACACTTATTGGAATGGTTAATGTACTGTAGGGGTATATATGATACACCCCTGTAGTAGTTTGTCCTTCTTCACAAAGATCTTCACAATCTTTAGGCATGGCAGACAAAACACAATCTTAAAAAAAATTCCGGGATCATATCATGTATATGTACAAGAGGTGAGTGGATAATAATGCCTGCATGATATATAAATGTTAATTGTGGAAACAAAAATGTACAATGCGTATTATGTTAAACCGTTCCTCATTATCTAAAAATCATTTTTGTTTACTTATTGAAACAAATTAAATACAATCATTTTCAGTACTCTGTTGATTGAAAGATATGTATAAGATGAATATATTCTTAGATAAGATGATATACAATTAGACACTGAAACGAATGTTGACAAATGTAGTAAAATCATGATATTTTATGCATGATACAATGTATGTGAAATTGAACATTTCGTAGATTCTTAGGTCGATACAATAACCATGATTTCCAACACCGTCTATATCGTATCAAACTTGATAAAAAAAAAATCGTGCCCTCTCGAGAAGGACCGAAAAAAAATCAAAAGAAGGTAAGAGAATGAAAAAAAGAAGCTAAGAGAATGAAAAAAAGCTAAGAGAATGAAAAAAAAAAAAAAGCTAAGAGAATGAAAAAAAAATCAAATATACATACCGTTATCCGAGTAGTATCTCCACCCTGCCTCCTCAGACAGTTCAGACGTTAATCTTTTCTTGTGGGTACGGCATTTCTTCATTTTAGGATTAAAACCAAAAAAGACGCACTCCCTTTGACAGGTTGCGGCGCACTCAGTTAACGATTGAGCATTATTTTCACCTAAAAGGTCATTGTTTGACTTCTTATCATCAAATTCAAGTTTCGCTGCATATCTCTGAGAAATAATGGTAGCTTTAGATAAAGCTAAGAAGCCTACAATTAAAGTGAAAACCAAATGATTGCTCATTTTTGGTGTTGCGTAAAAATCTGCCGCGTTCTCGTGAATCCGTGACATTCTGCTAAATGGTCTTTCAACAGCAAGATGTATATATCGTACCATAATCAATGTCTGAAAAGCGATTGGCTAACTGTTACGTATTCTATATTTCACTATTGTTTAAGTATCGATTTTATCGAAGTTCATATGAATTGTCATGAATTTTCATAAACGTTTATTTTCAAATTGCAATTTGAAATTTAACAATGAAAGGTGTTCTGTTTCTAATTTAGTTAATGCCTGTTATGTTATGATGGTGGTCAATGTTTTTGTGTTAGGTATCTTTTATATATGTAATTTTGATATATATATTCCTACATCAACTCAAACTGAATGAAATTGGAAATCAGCAATTTTGTAAAATTCAAAGCGAAAAATTATCTAACTCTAAGACATTATTACGAATTTATTGATTTACTTCAACTTTGATATTTAAGCCTCTAAATGTTAATGTAATACTATAAATCATCATTATTATATTTACTTTTGAGTCTTTTAAAAGACGTACATTTGTAAGATACAAATATCAGGGAACTCTATAAGAATAATTTTAAGCGTGTTAAAACTTTTAAAAAAATGAAAAGTACTTATGATAGATTTTCAAAAAGAATCGTAATACGTTGTTAAAATGACATAGGAGTAAAGACCTGAGGGGGGGGGGGGTTAACCATTATACAGACAGTGGTAATTTTGATTTACCTTTTTTGTTGATATGCCCCGCCCAACCCACACACACACTTTCGATTTAACCCCCCCCCCACTTTTAATTTGCTTCCGACGCCCTTGAATGAGACCCAGATTGGTGAATTTTTTTAAGGAAAGGAAATAATGTAAGTTGTAAAACATATTTCCGAATCCTGTTTATAATATCTACTGTGTATTCATGATGTCTAATTTCAATGACATAGAGTTAAAGCTAAAATGGTGAATAGCTAATGTTGCACATGAATCGCACACTTATTAGTTTAACTTAAAAAAGGCAAGTGGTCCTTGGGCTTGTTGAAATAATGCTTAATCTGCACATAGACAAATAAAAAAAAAATTGGGTGTAATGTTAAAGCCTTCAGTTAACAAGTCTGGTGTAATGTTCTTTAACCAGATGATGAAAATAAAGATTAAGCGTCATGCTATCGTCTTTATGAAACTCTAACATCACATATTTTCGAGGTTTGAGAAAAATGTATTCGTTTATGAGGACTTGATTTCATGGTTATAGAATTGTTTAATAGTAATTTAGTAGGAGAAATGATATTATGATAGACATATATTCATGGGTCTTTTATTTTATACCTTAAGAACCACGAAAATAAATACCGCACAGAAAATAGTGAATTCACAGTTGTTCACTAGATAAGAAAGACGTAATGAAAAAATGTACACATGCAATTTTAAAAGCAGTTACAGCATAAAACTGGCAGAAATGCTGCCTTAAGTAAAAACGTCAACTGTGACAGGTCAAGTTGGATGCAGGTAATAATTAAAAAGAAATATTTTCTTGTTTGAAATATCTTGAAATAAACTTGATTGTCAATACATTTTAGCATACGCAAGCAACTTTTTTTGCGGTTAATATCACTGTATGTATAAAGTTGCCGTGAATAGAAAACTGTTTTACATTAATGGTCTGAAACTTTCATTTTTTCCGATGAGGCATATTTTTCGTTATGCTAGATTACAGAAAGTAACTTTAAAACACTGCTAAGTTTTTAATACAGAAGACAGTCGAACAGATGAGAACTAATGTTATCATTTTGTACCATTTCTGTCAAATTTAGGAAGTACAAAGGTTACATGATTGAGTTTTTTTTCTGTAAGTCAAGGCAAGGCAAAGAACTGCGTGCAAAAGGACGAAAAAAAAGTCGGCTGCCACTGAAAGAAACCATTAAAAACGACAGGAGAACTATTACAATCCATCAGCCAGAGATGGTTTGTGAGTTTTCAGTATTAAATCCTTAAGTAAAAAGCCAGGGTTTTTGCAGGGATCGTGTGACCAAAAGAGAATCATATACTATAGAATGTTTTTTTTTTTGATAAATTATACATTATAAATTACACACAGTCTTTAAGATACAGATTAGTCTCATATGTATTATAGAATATAATGAAATAAATACATAACACGTATGAAGTTATTGCATAAATACTATATAAAATCAACAAGAAAACTGTGATGTATCCATCAGTTGTAAAAACATAAAGTAAACAATTCCTGGAAATAATACCCCATACCTACGACGAAAATTTGCTCATGTTTAAAAATTTACATATAAGTAAAACTACATAGGTAAGTAAAAGTTAATTTGCTATGCGTTCAGACGAGAGTTATGTACAGTAAGTTAATCCTCACATATTGATAAAGATTAAGGAGATGAACAGATTCAGAATTTTGAAGTTTTATAGAAAAGGCTTTTTCCTTTCTGTTTGAGTATAAGACTAATCTTTAAGACCAACTTTTAAATCTTCCTCACTGATTCCTTGGTACAACTTAATTAGTGACTTGAGGGAGAAAGAATAGTATAAAAATTAAACTCGAAGAAGCAGAACGTAATAAAATTATCAACATGTGCTGCAAGATTGACATGGGAAATTTGTATTGCAAATTTATAATTAGGTATTTCAATGATAGAAAAAAAGAACATTTATAAACTACAGTTACTCATATTTGCGATGGAAGAACTTTTATATATAAGCTTCAATTATAGCAAAATTACATTATTGTCGTCCTGTGCACTATTGATCTCTTATATAATTCTCTATATTCGATTGTACAAAAACATTTTTTTCTGAAACAATTAAAACAATTTACTTTGGTTTTATTAATCACAAGGGTGTAAATCATATACAAATTATATTAATCATATTAGCTCCTTGATTTTAAGAGTTTTGCCTTCTATAGTCACCAAGTCGGCGTGTGGCGCAGTGGTTTGTGCGTCTGCTAAAGAGTCGCAAAATAAGGACTTGATCCTTACGTCACAGGTTCGAATCCCATTGTTGGGAGTGGAGTCCGATCCTTCGGATGAGACCGTATAAACGGAGGTTCCGTGTCGCAGCAGGTGCTGGCAAAGAAAAGATCATTCCCTGCTCAATGTCCTTGAGTGCCTAGTAAGAATGAAGAATTCTCCAGAGGGAGTAAAACAATATACAATTAATCAATCAATCTAGCAACCATGTTTACTGACTTATATTTTACACTACATTGCATACACAACCAACACAACACTTAAATGAAAATTTTTAAACTAAACAGAACAAAATACATACATAAGTAAATCTGTTGCCTGTTTATACGATACAATTTACACACATGAACTAATAGTTTGCTACAAAGTGTATGCAGAAGTTAATCTACACCTAGTCCAGACCAGGCGTAAAATTACTCAACTGTGCAGAATCTGCAAATGAGTATATCAGTTCATACAACAAAAATTGCACATGTGAGTAAATTTACTCATTTGTAAAATATACTGAGGTATGCAAATCATGTCGTACGAATGGGGTATATTTCTTGATAATCAAACCACTTCTATTTGTTGATAAAAACATGCCTCTGAATCAAGGATACTATAGTGGAGACGATTTACAGAAAGTTTCTAGTCAAAAGAAAATAACACTAAAACGAAACAATTTTAAACCTTTTCAATTCCAACAGTAAATATTGGCAGCAAAATATAAATTATAATCAGACACATGATTAACCTATCAGCAAAAATCTATTTTACTTAATAAATATAAAACACAAACCGTGTAACGTATGTATTTATGCTATTAGTAAAATTGTATGTCCTAAATATGGTATCTGTCTTTTTTATCACAGGAAATGTTAAACATCTTTATATATTAAATGTAAAAACATATTTTTTTACGGATGTACATCATGGAAGTAAGTATATTATGTATATCGTAATTTATTAAATAAATCAATTACAAACCTACATTCCGATAATCTTAAATCTATATTTATTTAAGACATTGACGTTATTTATTACTTTTTGGGTAAATGTGATGTGACTGGTAGGTGAATGATCTTGTTATCCATCTTATTGCTTATATCCTGTTCCATCGCCTACCTATAGTAGACAAACTACTGACCAAATAGACAACCCCCACCACTCAGAAATCCGGAAAAATAAAAAAAAAATTTAACATGAGGAAAGCTTTTGAAAAACAGTTTCTAAAAATATGTGTCGAATTTTATGAATTGTTTATCAAACTTCAATCCAAATTTGTTTGGTGTATATTCATTCCTAAGGGAAACAGACGTTCATGGAAAAATTAAATGTTCTAAAAATTAAAGGAAATGAAGCTAAAATATTATTTATCCTCTTCCTATCTATCAAGAATCTTAAGTGAATTCCTCATGAATATTTCAAATGCATTTAAATGGGTACAGAGTTGGGAAATATTTCCGCCACGAGTCTTTAAAACATCTAGTTTAATTATCATACAAATGAGTCTTAACCACATCTAGTTTAATTACCGTACAAATCAGATCCGGTTTTGTTTGACTGTATCATTTATTTATTAAATACTACGTTTGAAAATGTCCGTTTACTCTCATGAAGGATAAATTTATGCTATTGACAACTTTATTTGTTTTACATTGAGATTGTATTTACCTAGAAGTTAAATCACTGAGTTATTCAGCATACCATAGTTTAATTTTTATGGGGTTTTCGGTCAACATAAAGACTTTGATATCCCATTGAATTTCTGGTTTATAAACGTATTTGTCTTATAAAAGCTCTACCTCTTAAAAGAAAAAGAAATTATTCTTGTTAAAAAAACAAATAATTATGATTGAAAGCTTAAATAGAGGCAAGAGGACGCAGGAAGTTGAGTGGTTTCCAAAGTTTTCTTAATTCTGCTGGAAATTCGTAAAATTTGAGATGGTTTTCACTTCTGAAAAAATTGATCACAAGCTTACATTTCTGTGACTTTTATGTATAAGATGCATCTTATAGGAGAGTTGTTCGTAAAGTTCGTGGACTAGCAGCATAAAAATAAAATCGCTTAAGATACGAGTATATCAATGAATTATCTAACGTTTTATTAGTATCATCTCTTTTTATTCATATAATAAACTATACATCACTAGTTATATTTTTTTAAATAATTAATTGTTAATGTCTTATGGCAATGGTATGTCCAGGCAGGGCAGACGCAAAGATTATGTTTTTTTCTTTCTTACATAAATGTAACTGAGAAAAAAAACCAATTATATGAAAACCTGTCGTTTAAAAACGCCAATAATTCATTTATGCAATTATACAATATTACATTTTAAAAATGCAACTAATAGCACCAATTTGTAAGTCTTTAAAGTTTGAAAGTAAATTTGATGTGAAATATCAAAATGAGTCGACATGGGTGGTTTTCTTTTTCTAACATGCTATAAAGTTTCATTCCCATGGGGAAAAAACTGGCATAGACCTGGGGAATATCTAAATATGCCATTGACCAAAAATGCATTCAAAGTGCTTGTTTTAACATTTAAAGTCCTAAACATTTTTTACCAAGTATATTTGTTAGTTTTTACATACATAGTTTAATTAGAATTCAAATCAAAAAACGGGGGTCAATATGCTTCTTTTGGCGCTATAGTACATTTAATATGACCTTTTTGAACTGAAATTTGTGTGTAATTAAAAAAAATAAATTTTCGACGTTTTCCCTCGAATATTTTTATCCAATTAATGCATGAAATAAAATGAACACTAAGTCTGTTAAAAAAAAAAACACTTTAAAATCATTACTAAGAAAAAGTTTTAAACTGCTTCGCATATTCATTTATTTGACCATTCACTAGTTGTGGTTTTTCTGGCTTTGAAAATTTAATAAGCAAGAAAATAATTTTAAAGTCTTAAACTTTTTCTCAGTTTAATCAAATAGGTTAAAGTTGTCTTGAATATTTAGAAAAGAACATTAAAAGTGGGGGTATATGATGTAAATTTTTAAATATTACTAAAAAAAGTGTCAATTTTTTAAAATTGACAAATTTATATTTTTTTCAGAATATATTAACTATATTTGTCACACTTTGTTGAAAGAATTCATAAGAAATAATTTTATAGATATTTCAGATCACACATAACACATTTCACTGCAAAAACAGCTTTGTGTCCAACCAGCAATGGAAAAATGGGAATCCAAAATTAAAGCACTGTTATAGTTCAAAAGGGGAAAACCTGATCATTTTCGTCGAAAAAATCTTCCGCCACTAAATATGTCCCTAGCTAAAGTCTACTTGAATGGAATTGAATCGCTTACATTATGAGATATTTTGTTGATGAACACAGAGAATTTAAGTCAAATTTTTTTTGTTTTATGCATACTTTTTTTTCAAAGTGCGTAAATTGTCCCCGTGGTAAAAAAAATTGTACATGTACTCTCTTAACGCACTTTGAATTTTTTTTCAAAGTGCGTTTATTTTGTCCCAATTTTAACACACCGTTTACGTGGATGCAGGTGATGTGCTTTCGGAAATATGTTCTAAAAAGAAAAAAAAATCTTGTTTACATTTTCAAATCCTGGTCTTCCTGATTCCACATCCATTTTGTCTGTGCAACTTTTACCTATTTCTTACATACTGATTTATTGGCATTTGAAAAAATTTCCTGATAATGACAATGCAAACACTGCGTATGTTACCGTCGGCAGGGGATACTCACTCCTCCATGGCACGTGATTTGATATTTTAATGATACGTGTGTGCGCTGCTCCTGATAAGCTTTATTTAATGAATCATTAAGCATAAACACTGTTAATTGTCTTCATTTGGAAATGTTTCATTTAGATATTATATAGGCTCATTTTCTAGCTATAAAACACATCTGACAATAAATACAAAAATGGAGGTTGCTTTCTACCGGAAACATGCTTCTGTCGTTTGATTATTCTCCAACCAGATAGCGGATAGTAAGTGTTAAGCAATTGTATTGATGATATCTGAGAACATACATATTTTTAAAAGATGCATTTCAATCAAAGCAACATCAAACTTTAAATTCCCGCCCTTAAAAAGTATATTATTATGCTTCCTGTCAGTTTGTCTCTATATAAATAGAAATTTAATGGTCTAAGGATTTATATAGCGTAAGTTTACTATGCCGAAAAGTGCACAGCCTTATTTTGTGAATAAAATCTGTGCACACACCGGGATAAACTGTTTAACATGATGCATTGAAAAATGGGGAAGCGGGGATGCTATTTTCTTATTTATTTATCGATTACGATAACAGAAAGACGAACTGATTTGGGAGAATTTTATTAGATATATAAACTGATAATTTATACAATTGCACACAAGTGAGAAAATAGCCAAATATTATTTGAAAACAGTTATATTTATTCAAGGAAGCGAAAATAAATGCGAACAACAAAGTTTCAAACTAATTACATATTTAGATGAATTGATATCTGGGGTATTAAAACGCTTTTTTATATAGCGCTTGATTGAAAGATGTAAAACAAAATCAACACACCACGTTTGTAAACAAATCAGTTTATATACAAAACAGAAAATAATGATGATTTTTTTCTTAATTTAACTTAAGAATAAATTATAGCATGATTTTATTTTTATTTTATTGAGAAAATGACTAGTAACCAAAATAACTAAGCATGCAACTAATTTTATGAAGATTTTGAATGAGTTTTTGCAAATCCCTGTGAAGTTATTTTCAGGAAAAATCAAATGGATTGCCCATTTTAATAACAACAGATTACGTAAAATAATACGCAGTGTGTGAAATAACCTGCATTCTGTGAGGATACAGGCTTTACTATAAGTAAAGGGAGCATTGTGTTTATCTATATATTGTATATTGTTAAGTTCAGTTGTTCATAGAGACGAATTTGTCGGTGCGAAAGAAAGAAAATTAGAGATTAAAGATCTTTTGCGGGGGATTGAGTATTCGTTTTTTAAAGGATTTAAAATACAGTTATCACATTTTTGGGAATGTACATCATGATCATGTGTTTTTGTGATTAATTAATCAATTCGTCTTATTTAGACATAATGGCCACTTGAATTACTAAACAATGACAGGTGTCCCTACCGAGCAACTGAAAATAAACAACGACGTCACAATTAAATCGTGAAAAAACTGCGATATAATATTATAAATATTAACATCTGTACATACTAATTACATTACTATACTTCTGATAGTATGTACAGATGTTAATATTTATCATAATATCGGTAGAAACGATACATTTGAAATAAACATATACCCAGGTGTGAATATTGTCACTTTTTTTCAAATTAAAAATAATACACTGATTTTGAAATGAATTTTAGTAAGAGTAAAGATAGTTTATATACGTTAAAAAAGATGAGAAAACATTACTGATGAGGTTTTTTTCGTTTGAAATGTTTTTGAGGGCACGGTGGGTACTATATCTGATTAAACTCCTTAACCTTTTGTTTAAAAAAAACAACTGGAAAATAAAGATTAATTAGGCCAGGGATCCTTACATCTTATACGTATTTACTCTGTAATCTAAATGATATCATTTTACCATTTTGTAATTTATAAGAGAGAGGGTGTCCACTTGTTAGTATTTGTAATCGAAGTTTATCTATATTTTTGCGTTAAGGGGCTTAACAAATCAGGCTCGCTGTTAGCTTAACAGCAAACTCCATATTAGCTTAACAAAGCGGGCTTGCTGTTAGTTTAACAAAACAGGCTCGCTGTTAGCTTCTTAAAATGCATGGTTGGTTGCTGCATTTCTAAAGAAACGTAGAAAATTTGGCATATCAATGGACTACATCAAGATTGTTTTACGGGACACACAAATAAAAAAAAATTACCCTGGTGTTCTTTTTCTACATGAGTTGAAAGATGACCCACCGGTCATTATTCGATGGGGGCCATTATTCGTCTTTACACAGGCTCTCTGTTAGCTTTAAAGTAATTCTTTCAAAATAGCTGGAATGTTTGTGGCATTTATAAAGTAACACAGAAGATATTGGTATACCAAAGGAATACATTTTGCCACAATATTCAAATTTCCATGGCAAAAATGAAATTTATGAATATGCATTTTAATATTGAAATAATCTTGCTCAAAATATCGTTAAAATAAAATAAGAACATTGCACACATATCAAAATTAGTTTATTAATACATTTGCGTTTTTTTTTTTGTTTTTTTTTTGCAAAAGTGATCTGACAGCTACGTGAATGATCATGTTTACAGTCTTGTTGCCTTTATCTTAATTTTACCCCTACATAGTAAACAAACGACTGACCAAGTAAGCAACCCCCAACAACTAAAATGTAAATCTGGAAATATTAAGCAAAATGTTAATATGAAAAAAAAGCTTTTTAAAAGCAGTATCTAGAAATATTGGTCGGATTTAATAATTGTGGATGTACTTTACAACCTCGCTTAATTTTTGTCGGATTTTATCCATTCCTGGGGGAAGCAGACGTTCATAGAGACATTAAGTTTTCTAAAATCAAAGAAAATAAAGCAATTATATTTTATATCCTCTTCCTCCTATCACGAATTTTGAGTGGGTTTCACGTGAAAATTTAAAATGCATTAAAATGGGAACAAAGTTTGGAAATGTTTTCGCCGCATGTCTTCAAATATTTAGTTTCATTATCATACAAATGAGATTTCGTTCTCTAGGACTATATTATTTATTTATGCAATGCTACGTTTGAAAATGTTCGTCTAGTATAATGAAGTATACATTATGATATTGAGAACTCTGTTCAGATTGATTTTTCTATTGTAATTAAAAGTTTAATTATTGATTTGTTAAGCATACATACATAGACCTTTATGTAGTAGTAGTAGTTGTTTTTTTCTGGCTAACACAAATACTTATTAAATTGAATTTTTGCTTAATTAACGAATTCATGTTCTTAAACTAAAAAGTTCTAAATGTATATTATATAAAAACAAAAACACAGTAACAATTTCGGGCACAAAAAGTAATGATAGTTTTAAGACTTCTTTTTTATTTTGATTTTAATAATATAACAGAGGCCACAAGAATGCGCAGAATTGGGACGTTTTCCTTACCTTTCTCAATTCTGTCGGAATTTCGTAAAATTTGAGATAATTTTACATCGAAAAACATCTCAAATATTTATATCTAAAATGCATCTGATATAGGTGTATGATACAAGAAACAGATAGGAAAGCTTGTGCTGCTTGTTGTCTTAAACAAAATTCGCATAAAAATGAGAACAATTGGAGATTTATATTACACGTTTTCAGACTTTTCTGACCCCACTGTGTATAAAAAAAACAACAAACAAACAAACAAAAAAGAACCAATACTATTTTTTAAATTTTATTTGGACTTTTAATTTCAAATGAACTTGATCCCTTTAGTGAATATTTACAAACATTCATCAGTATTTGTGGTTAGTTTTTATTTGGTGATAAAATCTTTAAATATGTGCGTTTTATATACTCCAAAATTTCTAAGAAAAAAAATGTTTCAGAAAAAGATAGTTCCCCAAATTGTAAGAAAAAAGAAGATATAATCATTACTTGGAATTAGAACAGACATTTGACTGATTAAATATCCAATATATATTTCCTCATCAATTATTCTTATATGCATACAGTATTGTCAATTAATAATTTCCATTCCTACGTCGACACGATATATCCTGGTGAGCTTGAGATAAAAGATACCACAGAGTCCGACACTTCTGCTTCATACTTGGATATTATACTTGAAAAAGACACTAATGGTCATCTAACAACCAAGCTATATGATAAACGTGATGACTTTAACTTTTCTATCATGTCAACTTCCTATATTACTTATGCAGCAATATACCTTCATCACCTGCATACGGAGTATATATATCTCAGTTGATTCGAATACGCAAGAGCATGCTCATTTTGCGTATGAACAATTTCTTAAACGAGGTAAATTATTGACAAGCAAGTTGATGAAACAAGAATGTCAACAGTCTCGTTTAAAGTCATCATTTCGTAAATTCTGTGGTCGATACATATGACCAAAATTTGTCAGCAAATAAAATTTATCATTGAATGAAATGCTGACTGCCGTTTTTCATACCAATTGTTAGTCCATTATTTAAACACTGAATTGACGACGGATTTTTCCCGTTGTTTCCTGATTATGACAACGAGCACACGGCGGGTGTGAACGGTCGGCAGGGGACGCTCACTCCTCCGAGGTACGTGTTTGCCCTGCTCTTATTTTGTATATCGTTGAATGGACGTTGACCGATGTTATACACTGTTTTATATTCCATATCCTTCTTCAAATGCAAAAATCTTACTGCTATAAATAATTTAAAAAATTTACCTATTTCATTTCATTGAAATATAAAATTTGATATTAAAGTTGAAACCGTTCATATATTTCAGCAAAACACCTCAATTTTGTAAAGGAAATAATAAGAATCAAATTAGATTTTTTAAATATTGACAGAAACCAAAAAATGTAACCTTCGGTATGTGTTGCAATAGAATTTAATACTGACTTAATTAATAAACAGAAATTCACCGTTTGTATTCAGACAGAGTTTATAAAACCTTATAGTAAAGTGAACACCTTTGTATCTGATTCGCTACTTGTACGGATATGAAGAGTAAGTTCATGCAATAGGTCAGAATTAAAATTCATTCAATTTCAGAGTTGATTTCAGCAGAGTATAAAGAGGTATAATTCATACAATATCTACTGTTGTAATCAATATAAAGTTATTTTCTCAATGGTTCATGTAGCTGAATAGATGAGAAGATAATCAATAGCACCGTTTTGAATATTTAATAACTTTAAATTAATGTCAGTCCCTGTGTTTCATTGAAAAAATAAATTATTCTCAAACAGGTTTGAAATGTGCCAATATTTCTTTTAAATTTTTTCGAAGAGAATTCCGTTTAATTTTTGTTTATGTCTGTTTTCCTTAATTCATTCAACAAAGCTGCACGTGTAATACAAAAATATTGATAGAAATCGGTAAATACCGTCGCTGTGCTGTGGTCTTCAACTTAACATTCAGATATACATGTATCTACGACGTAAACAATGGTAATTCCCATTCCTACGTAGATAGGATATATTCTGGTGAGCTTGAGACACATCTGTTTCATACTTGGATATTTTTCTTAAAAAAAACGTTAATGGTAATCTCTCATGTTATATGATGAGTTTAACTTTTCTATCGTCAACCTCTTTTACATATGCAGCAATATACCTTCAGCACCTGCATAAGGACAGTATATGTCTTAGTTGATTCGACACGCAAAAGCATGCTCTACGTAAGAACAATGCATACAAAAACACGACTAATGGCTTTGGATTTTAGTAAATATCAGCAAATAAACAATTAAATTACCATAAATAATTTACCTGTGTCATTGCAATATATACCGTATAACGGGTATTTTTTCTGCTGTAAATATTAACTTCTTTGAATTTTATGCGTTTAAATTTTACGGATTAATAAAACTTGTACAAATTAGTAAAAATAAGCAGCACGTAAGAAAACAGCACACGTTATACGGTAATTATATTGTAAAGTTAAAACCTTTCATGTATTTCAGCAAAATACCTCAATTTTGTAAAGGAAATAAGAACCAAATTAATTTTTTTAAACATTGACAGAAAACATAAAATTGTGAACTTCGGTCTGTTTCAATAGAATTGAATACTTACTTAATTAATAAACAGAAATTCATCGTTTGTATTCAGACAGAGTTTATAAAACCCAATAGTAAGGTCAACACCTTTGTGTTTGATTTACTAATTGTACGGATATCAAGAGTAACTTAATGCAATGTAGGTCAGAATTAAATTTCATTCAACTTCAGCATTGATTTCAGTACAGTATAAAGGGATATAATTTACACAATATCTACTGTTGTTATCAATATAAATTTATTTTCTCAATGGTTCATGTAACTGAATGGATGAGAAGATAATCAATAGCACCCTTTTGATTACTAGATTCCTTTTAATTAATGTCCATCCCTGTGTTTCTTTAAAAAATCATTCTCAAACAGATTTGAAATTTATCCATGTTTGCATTTAATCTATTCGAAAAGAATTTTGTTTGAGATCTGTTTTAGTCTGTTTTCTTTTATTCATAAAAAAAAACTACACGTGTAATAGGAAAATATTTATACAAATCGATGAATATCGTCGCTGTAAGCATTTAATATACGTGACACTCTTTATTCAATGAATGTGGCACCCATTTTTCTTTACGTAGATCATAAACCTGCTAAATGAAAGTATTTATATTCATATAAAGCAGAATATGTGACAAATCGAATGCGTAAAATGAAGAAAACACTTGCTGTGGCCTTTATCTAAACATTCAGATATATCTACGACGTAAACAATGGTAATTCCCATTCCTACGTAGATAGGATATATTCTGGTGAGCTTGAGACACATCTGTTTCATACTTGGATATTTTTCTTAAAAAAAAAACGTTAATGGTAATCTCTCATGTTATATGATGAGTTTAACTTTTCTATCGTCAACCTCCTTTACATATGCAGCAATATACCTTCAGCACCTGCATAAGGACAGTATATATCTTAGTTGATTCGACACGCAAGGGCATGCTCTACGTAAGAACAATGCATACAAAAAACACGACTGATGGCTTTGGATTTTAGTAAAAGTCAGCAAATAAACAATTATATTACCATAAATAACTTATTTATTTCATTGCAATATATACCGTATAACGGGTATTTTTTCTGCTGTAAATATTAACTTCTTTGAATTTTATGCGTTTAAATTTTACGGATTAATAAAACTTGTACAAATTAGTAAAAATAAGCAGCACGTAAGAAAACAGCACACGTTATACGGTAATTATATTGTAAAGTTAAAACCTTTCATGTATTTCAGCAAAATACCTCAATTTTGTAAAGGAAATAAGAACCAAATTAATTTTTTTAAACATTGACAGAAAACATAAAATTGTGAACTTCGGTCTGTTTCAATAGAATTGAATACTTACTTAATTAATAAACAGAAATTCATCGTTTGTATTCAGACAGAGTTTATAAAACCCAATAGTAAGGTCAACACCTTTGTGTTTGATTTACTAATTGTACGGATATCAAGAGTAACTTAATGCATTGTAGGTCAGAATTAAATTTCATTCAACTTCAGTGTTGATTTCAGCACAGTATAAAGGAGGTAATTTACACAATATCTACTGTTGTTATCAATATAAATTTATTTTGTCAATGGTTCATGTAACTGAATGGATGAGAAGATAATCCATAGTACCGTTTTGATTACTAGATAACTTTTAATTAATGTTAATCCCTGTGTTTCTTGAAAAAAAAATCATTCTTAAACAGATTTGAAATGTGTCAATGTTTGCATTTAATCTTATCGAAGAGAATTTTGTTTGAGTTCTGTTTTAGTCTGTTTTTCTTTATTCATTAAACAAAGCTACACGTTTAATAGGAAAATATTTATACAAATCGATGAATATCGTCGCTGTAAGCATTTAATATACGTGACACTCTTTATTTAATGAATGTGGCACCCATTTTTCTTTACGTAGATCATAAACCTGCTAAATGAAAGTATTTATATTCATATAAAGCAGAATATGTGACAAATCGAATGCGTAAAATGAAGAAAACACTTGCTGTGGCCTTTATCTAAACATTCAGATATATCTACGACGTAAACAATGGTAATTTCCATTCCTACATAGATAGGATATATTTTGCCGAGTTAGAGACACATCTGTTTCATACGTGGATATTTTACTTAAAAAACGTTAATGGTAATCTAACAAGCTATATGATAAACGTCAACTTCCCTTACTTATGTAGCAATATACCTTCATCATCTGCATACGCTGTGTATATATTTATCTCATTAAATTCGATACGCAAGAGCATGCTCTACGAAAAAATTCTATGGTTGATACAATGATATTGTCAACAAATACAATTATCATTGAGACATTGCTGACTGACGATTTCATACTAATTTTTAGTCCATTATTTTAACACTGAATTGACGACGGATTGTTCCTTTATTTCACGACAAGGAGCACACAGCGGGTGTGACCGGTCAGCAGGGGATGCTCACTCCGCCATGGCACTTGATCACACCTCTGATGTTTCGGAGGGCCGTGTTTGCTATGCTCCTATTCTGTATTGTTTTATGGACTTTGATATTGAATACTATTCGTTATTTCCATATCTTTCTTTTCTCTCTCTCTCATTTTGACGAATTAAACATGGTTTGTCTTATAAAATTCGTTTAAATCAGTTTCATTATCAAAACTTATACAATGTCATTAATAAGATACTAGTATTCTTATATGTACATGCTTCAGACTAGCCTCCTTCATCAATAGATATTTAGAGAAAAATCAGTTTGTATATGTTTGTATTACTAATTTTCCTAATGATTTACGCTATGATTAAAACAAAATTACGTTGTGAAATTTCATTCAACTCATTACGTTAGCTGTATCGATTCAGTTTGTTAAAAATAAGATTGCTTCCAGCCTTTTACATTATGGTTTTCTTTGTGTCACAAACAGCCTCTCTAAGACAAGAGAGATAACTCTACATTTAATTTGGTTCAAATTTTTAATTTTGCATCAACTAAATTACTATGACGCTGTCTACTAAATGTCGTCTAATCTTCGTGAACCTATTTATGTTGGTGAAAACAAAGGTTTACTTTAAAAAAGATAACTATTTATACACACGACAACACAGTGTAAAAGGTTCAGCTGGTTTTAAAATCCAGTAAATTAATAAACATCTTTATCTTTTTAACTGGTCCTACCAAAATCAAAGTAAAAAACCCCAGCAATATGTACAATATTTACATTCATACTATCGTAAGCTCGTACCATATATGTATTCAGCAATACATACCATATATGTATTCAGCAATACATACCATATATGTATTCAGCAATACATACCATATATGTATTCAGCAATACATACCATATATGTATTCAGCAATACATACCATATATGTATTCAGCAATACATACCATATATGTATTCAGCAATACATACCATATATGTATTCAAGCTCGTGCATTTTAACAGCTAGTTTGTGCCAATATTCACCAATATAAGTTCAATAATTCCTTTATTATATATTTAAAACATTTCCTCATATTTTTTTTAGTATCAGTATTCAAATTAACGCCTGTGCTGGACGTGTTCAATATCGCATCATTCTGAAGACCCCCGAACATTATGATTTGTTTTTTTTTTTTTTTTTTTTTTTTTTTTTTTTAGATTTTAATGGGTTTAATATGTACTAAAGTTATAATAAGTATTTAATTTTTGTGCAAATAATAAAAAAAGTTACCCAGATGCCACTTTCTTTTTTTTTTAATTTAACTCAAAAATATTGATGAACACACATTACTACTGTTTACCTCAGTGGAGAAAATACAATCTAACAAAATGTGTATCAAATTATATCCTCTTTTAAAATGTTTACAATTCATGATTTGATAACATATTTTCTAATAGGTGTTTCAATGCAGCTTGAAATCAATTTAGATCCATGTGACGAAAACACCCACAGAATTACAACTCTTTAGCATGCAGTGTAGAAACGATTTTTTTTTCTACAAGTTAAATATAGCGAGGATTTCATTTACACAAGATTTTCAAAATTAATAGTTAGTATATATTTTAAACCCACAAAGCTATTGCTCCAGATGTTCATCCCTTATCACGCAGATACTGATTGATTAAGTCTGGCAAGCTTTTTAAAAAGATGTTACTTGTGTCTAATGTCATGTCACAAAAGGTAAAAGGCTTTTATGAGACAAGAAGAATAACTCTTCATGATTTATCTCGTCAGGTTTTACTTCAAGAGTTTTTCATAACTCTATTTTTCAGATAATTTGCTGTTTTGATTTCAGTAAAAATATCAGTTATTCAAATCAGACATCTATAATATATTTCAGTCATAAGAATTCATACGCACTGTTTATGAACTGAAAAATACATATATGCCTATACAATAAAAAAAAGTCAAAACTTAAATAAAACCTTTACCTTTCCTCTCTATATGACACATTATCATGTTTACACAAAAATGGCTCTGCTATTATTTCTACTTTCAAAAAGAGTTGCTGAAATTGTTTCCTGGATTTAACTATTTATTTATGATTAAAGAAATACCCAATGCATTCAATTCAAACTAATATCAAGAGGCCTTCCGATTGTAGCAACATTCCTGTTGAGTTGAATTGTTACAGGTAAAACATACTAAAAATTTACTTATTAAAATTAGTGCATCATATCTTCAAATGGTGATTTTATTTTCATTTTCGTCATACGACAATAAATTTTTTAACCTGCCAATTTCTTTTTCTCGGGAACAGGTGTAGTTTTTGGAAAGTTTAAACATTTTTAACTGAATGATAGTAGTAAATGTTAAATTCCTGATATTAAAGAGATCGGATGAAACATTTTTTATTTATAAAATATAAAGTATATTTTTCATATAACTACTCGTATTTCAGATTTATAGCTTAATATTTTTTCATATAAGGAATGCATAAGCAAAAAGGCATTTCTTTTAAATTGATACGTCAGATATACGCATATAAAGCCCTTCTCTTATGTTAGAAGTTCAAACATAAAATATTTCTTTTATAAAATGATAATTATATATAAGCTGATACACACTTTATCTGTAAAAATGCATTCATGGATAGACACTTTGAACCTTTCTTAAACAAAAAAGATACAATTGTTTTTAACAATGCGTATTCTTGATATTGTAAAAAAAAAATGAAGTTTGGAATACATTTTGTATCAGGTAAAAAAATACTATGCTTGTAAAGTGAGGACACTATTCTAAATTCATTACCTCTCTTTTCAGTTTGTGCAGATTTCATTAAGCATGGTGTACAAAGTTTATTACTGTGCTTCTGTTGCAACTTTTTGGAACCATTTTATAACATGGTGGAATAATTTACATATCTTCAATATAGAAAAGCTTTCTTGTAAAAATGTTATTTTAGGTTTATATGAGAGTAAATGTGATGGTTTGAATTACTGCATTCTGCTTGCAAAGTCATATATACATTCTGTGGCTGTATCTAATTTGGATGTCGTTAAAAAAGTACCAGAGTTACACAACTTTTTAAATCTGATGAAAAAGAAATTACTCACTAAAAAAGCAGTGTATTGCTCAAAAAATAATTTAGATAATTTTAACGAAGTTTGGCAACCAATATTAGATGTATTATAATCATTATCTTAGAATTTATTGTATTTTTACATATTATGCTATTATGTCTTAAAACAAATATAATTTCCCCGGTAATATATTTGATATACGTAATATATTTTTCTTTGTAAAAACAATGAGCATTTAATATGTATTAGTTTATGTAGATAGTAAGCTCCAAAACAATTTTTAAATGTTCTATGAATCAGAAACATTGTCTGGTAAGATGTAGATAGATGTTATTTCCATAGTTATATTTGTTGCATGCCTTTTTGTGTTTAATGACATTGTATACGAAGAAAGAGCCAATAAAAAAAAAAAAAAAAAAAAAATGGTGTACAAAGTTCTAAATATAAACACATTCCTATTGCAAAGGTATGTACAGCAAAATGAAAATTGCATTGTTTAGATTTTTTCACGTTACATTTTACAAATGCCAAACATTTCATATTTTAACGAGACCGAGTCTAATTACTGTATTTCTGCCTTAGGGATTTTGAATCTTTTTTAATGTAATAGTTATTGTTTTAAGAGTAATAAAATCAAATGCTTACCGTCCCGATTTCTTTAAGGGTCATCTCAAATGTTTATTTTTACAATTGAACCCTATGGGAAAATATTGGAAAAGCGCCAAATAATTCATTTTTCCATATTCTTTGTATTTCTGCCCTAAAGATTTCTTTTTCATTCAAATAGACAGAGGGTGTAGTTAAAAGTTACTAAATTGTGAAATTTAGAAAGAAAAGAGACCATCTAACTTGGTATAGGAATTAATTACAAATTTTATTTTTTTCAATAGAGCCCTGTTGCAACCACTATTGCAATAACGACCACTATTGAAATAATTATATCATTAGTGGTTGAGAGTGCATTTCAATAACAATCATAGTTAGTAACCACTATTGAAAAACGACCACTATTGAAATAAGTATATCAATAGTGACTGAGAGTGCATTATAATAGCAAGCATAGTTAGTAACCTTGGTTACAACAGAGCCCTATTCCTCTAAAATTGCCACATTACGGCATAAATATATATCAATGCAGATGAATCATTGGCGCTAAATTTTTACAGAAAAATAGTAACTTTTGGACTGCTGGTATGTTGTTTCTTTGGATGACCTGTCATAATTTTTTAGTATAATATCCATGGACGTCTTTAGTATACAAACGCCATTCTCCAATGTCATGCATTGCTTACAATATCGGAAAATGTTGACATTGTTAAAGCCATTTCAGCATATTTTTTTCTTCTAATTAATATCGTAAAAATCACCCATTTAGATCAGTAAGGGTTTTTAAATAATGTTTATTTTGTAAAAAAAAAATAATTAAAAAAAAATTGGCTAAGGTGTGCTGTTGCACTTATGACTGCATGAAATAAATAAGCTGCGCCAAGTCGTGCGCACTCGGTTAGACTTGGTCTCGTTAAATATGTACACAGGCAATTTATCAACAGATAACACAAAAATACACTGAGAGGTTGCATACAAAACTCTTTTGTGTGCAGTGTTTAGAGCATCCTTAATGCTAGACCTCTACCATTTAGTTTCCATTCAGTGAAACACATTCAAGATCCATATAACAATACAAAGTAGGAGCAGAGCAAATATAGAATGATTTCACTGACCTTGCGGTTATCTAATTTCTATACTAGTAGATTTGTTAATCAAGGAAGTTGTTCAGATTATACAGAAAATCATGTGTCCTGACCTCTGTTTCGTGTCCTTGACATTTTTTGAGGATTATTATTCATGGCAGGTAAAATCATAAAGAGAATCAACCATACATGAAAACGAAATGAAGCTTTTCTTATTTTTTGTCCCTACCGGTGAAACAAGAGGGATTAAATGTTTCCTCTGTATCCGGCCTCATGCCCGTCCTTCTGTATGTCTGTCCGTCTTGTTTTCCCTCTGTCCCCTGTCTGTCTGTCCCACTTTGTTTTCTGCATTTTTTCTACATGTAAACAGTGGCAGATTTTAAGCTGATTTTTCGTATGTATATAAGTGTATTTTGATCAGTTGCAGATCAAGTTTGCATTTTGTTACGCTTCTCACATTTGTTCTAAATGCTTGCAGACATCTAGCTTATATCTGGTATATCGTTTGACCTTGATATGCTATAGATCAAGTTTGATTTTTGTTCCGCTTCAATCTTTTTTTGATAAAACTGTGGAATTTTCAATTCAAGATGGAATCAGATTACACTTGCTAGAAGGGGACTAGTAGCTAATGCAACACTCTCACAAGACTTTAAATTTTAGATTTGTTTTAATCCTTAAATATTCCGAACCGAAATTAATTCTTAACAATTATGTTCCTGAAATTAATTTTTAACAATTAGGATCTTATTGTTTTAAAAAGTGGATAAGCAGGGGACCAATGAACCTTTTAACATACATGTAGACGATCCGGCCTGCAGTAACCTGTTACAATTTGTTAATTCTCCCGCCGAATATACTCACGATATTTTTTCCGATCATGAGCGAGAGCATCATCTTCTATATGACGTCACATGACGTAGAGCCGGGTGAAGAGCTTCTGGTTTTGTATGGTGACGGATATGGGAGGTTTTTAGGCGTAAACCGCATACATCAGGGTAATTAAACAATACATTTTATAGTTAATTGTTTACGTCCGGGTATTTAAAGAATATACTTATCAAATAACTTGACTAGATAAAATATTGTCATTAAAACATTTTAATTGCATGCTGTTGTTTCTTGGGAGGTTTTCAGGCGTAAACCCAATACATCTTGGTATATAATTAAGCAATTTATTCATATCATCTTCTCATTCTTATCACATACATACAATAACAAAAAAAATTGTCAAATTTCTCGAATATACATTTGATTAAAAAAAGTACTCTTTCATAATGTTATGTGGATTATATTCAGACACCTTTGATAAAAAGTGAGATAGTTTTTTTTGCGTTCTACAAATCTGATTTTAAACTTTAAGATAAAGAACTTCATATTAAATCTGGAAAATGTTTTTTTTTTGCAGTGTATCAAAATTGTTAATTTCTTATTTCATACCAATTATTAGTCCATATATATTTACACTTAATTGATGACGGATTCTTCCGTTATTTCACAATCATGACAATGAGCACACGGCGGGTGTGACCGGTCAGCTGGGGATGCTCACTCCCCCGTGGTACCTGATCCAACCTCTGATGTTTCGGAGGTCCGTGTTTGCTCTGCTCTTGTTTTGTATAGTTTCTTGACTTTGAGATTGAATACTGTTAGTTTTCTCCATATCCTTCTTCATCCAAAAAAAAAAAACAAAACATTATTTTGGAATCGAACACCATCTTATTTTCCTTTGCTCTCCAATTGAAATACAGTTTGGCCTAGGTTTGCTTATGACCGTTAGCAAATATTCTATTGTTACATATACCACGACGCAATAAAGGATATTTTCCCTTTGAAGGTCTATTGAACTTGGATACAGCAGATAAAATTTTATAATTTTTAGAGCGTACTGGATCTAAAGTAACAAATCATATTGTATCGGTGGTGTTTCAAACGTGAAAATGATTAAAAAAAAACTTTCTTGTCCTTTTCTGCAGAAGTTGATCTCAACGGTTCATTTGAATTTCGTGCCAATGTTTTGACATTTGACGACAATGAAAGACACAATTTTGATAATTGGACACCTGTAACGTATCAGAACTGGAATCCTAACGAAGAGGGTGAGGCGGCAGTTGACCTAATCTTTGGCCTCCTTTTGACTTATCATAACGACGGTAGGTGGCGCTGGGTGACTGAGAGGAACTACACGTACTATACAGGAGAACACGGACTTAAACTTCCCTTTATTTGTGAGGATTCTCCATTTCTTTGGGAGCCAGAGGAGTGTTCTGTTACATAATGTTTTTATTTTCTTTAAATTAAAATAAACATTTCCAGCCTTTATTTTTTCTTATAACTTCATAAAACATGGTGTAAAAAATTCTACAAAATTAAAAGGAGTCTTCTGAAGTCCATGTAGTATATTCTTCTCTTTGGAAGCGATCTAGATAAATACTCATTAGTTGAAGTAAGCTATGAATTGCATTTTCATGGAGACAGAATGTACGTTATAATATGATGTCTCGTTATCTTTGCAAGGAAACTTACAACTCAAATCTCTTCTCACTATACGTATATTTTTTTTTAGCAAAAAACTGACAAAGTGCTTTTTAATAATTTTTATGCAATTGTAATCCAAGAATCAGGTTTAGATATACCTGTTCTGACGGTCGATCTGTCTTTCTGTTTGTTTTTGATTTTTTCTCTGATTTATCTTTAAGTGGGTAAATAAATTAACCCTGACTATAACATTTGAATGGTTTGAGCTATGGATTTCATATTTCACAGGTGAAAAAAAAAATATGAAATGATCTTTTCTTGGGTTAAAATATTTTATTTGAAATTTTGACCTTCATTTTGGAATTTGCCACTTTTGGAAAATTTTCCTTAATATGAATCTTTGTCATATGAGCTATGGCTAACATATTTCACTGGAGTATTCCATGTGTAAAAACGTTTCGTTTGGAAGTATTTTTGATATTTTGACGTTGATCTTTAAGTTTGATTCACTTTTGAAGAAATTTTCAAAAATTTAATCTTAACCATAACTAATGAATGGCTAAATCGAAAGATATCATATTACTCACACGCATTTATTTCACAAGACCTTCTTTTGTGTACCAGATCAATGTGTAATGACCTTGAACTTGGATTTCAACCAACTTATCAATAACTTTAACCTTGGCCGTAGCTCACGAATGGTTAGTGCTAGGGGATTACCGTATATACACGCCTATAAGTCGGTCCGCTTATAACTCGGTTATATTTTTAAAGGGTGTTTAAGGTATTTGCCAATGACCCGCTTATAAGTCGGTACAACCTTTTGTTAGAACCATATGACAATTTCAAATAAATGATGATATTTTAACCTGATTACAATTAATTTTTTTGAAATGTGGATCACTTTTTTACCTTTAAATTACTGATCAAAATAGATAATACCCTCTCAAGATTAAAAAAAAAAATAAAATCATTTAGTTCATGTACTACATGTATATAAATACATGTTATTAATGTTTAATCTTAGAATATAAACATGATATGATAAATCCACACTATGTTCACCGATAACGATTGAAATTAATAGAAATTATAGAATTTTACGTTTCATCGGCTAGAAAAATACCAGTCTTTTATGACTCGCCTATAAGTCGGACATAGGCTTTTGGACAAAAATTAAACTCCCAAAAACCCGAATTATAGGCGAGTATAAACGGTACAACTTTACCGGTTTATTTCTCGTCGTTTCAAAAACACATCTTGAATTTTTATAATTAGCTCACAAAAAAACTTTTCCTATTTATTTAAATATAATTTCCAAGTTGTAGTCGATAATATTTTTTCATATATGTACCCTATTCTACACATTGAAAAATACATATGACTTTACTTAACACACATAATGAAGTTTGTGTCATTATTTAGGCATTGAGTCATTTTTTGAAAGATGTAGTCCATATTTGCAAATGTACCGTATAACGGGTATTTTCTGCGGTTGGAAATTTTTGCGATTTAACCGCTGAAAGGTAGCAAATTAATTTCTGCGTTTTCAATTCCTGCGGTTGCACTTTTCCGCAAAAAAATGTTTACTGGGTACAGTATAGGATCATCAAACTCAGATTAATTAGAACAATGCCGTTATTACGTTTTGTAAATTCAATCAGACACATGAATGAAACGAGCATGAGAACAGGTATTGCGCTAGGTATTGCGCTATTAAAGTACTAACTTTTAGTAACTCTTTGTAAAATTATGCCTGGTCCCGAAATTAATTATTGTAGTAACACAACTTGTCAACTTAAACAATAATTAAATTATTTATTTTAACACTGCAGACGTTCATTAATATGATCTATCAAAATAATTTTAGTAAGTATAGAGATAATGATAATTAATACCTCCAAGCCATTATCTAAAATAGACTTGAAATAAATTACCATCAAAATTAATTCATGATTTTCATTTTAAGCTAAAACAAACAGTTGCGTAATCAACCAACCCAAAAATCGCACGACTGTCACGCGCATTGAGGTGTTACTAATACTGCCAGTCGTCTGATTTGAATGAAATTCAGGAGACAATCAAACTATGTTGTATACACAAGAAGTAGTATTAATCACGGTCTAAAGACAAAACACGAAATTAAAAAGTGGAAAATAAGAAAGAAAGAAAAACTGTGATATTTTGTTTGCAGCTATCGGAGTTTCGATATGACCCGAATGTTCTCGCTAGCGAAGACAGGTCTGCAGACACACCACTTATCATACGTGCATGTAAAAAATACCTGAAGGCATATTTTAAATATTTTGCGATTGTAATTTTTGCAGATTTGTCCTATCCGCAAAATTCCGCAAAAATTGGACAACCGCAGAAAATACCCGTTATACGGTATTTGCAAACATATTAAGTTATGTGCCAGTGCGCATTATGACAGTTTGTTTGCACAAATCGTTGCAGATATTCGAGACCTATATTTTAAAAAAAATAATGAATCAGTGCTTATAATTTAATTTTTCTAACTGCTTGTCTTGTTTTTTTTTAAATTTGTTTTATTATTTAGAATACTTGGATTATCTCTATACGTTTGTGACGTCAGAATAAAAGGCAATTTTTTTTCTTTTTCAAATGATTATCTGCAGCAATAAAAGATATTGATCTTCAGAAAAGGTGATTTTTTTAATTCAAGCCATCACTTTTGTATCAATGCAAATCTAGTATCATTGGCTTTCTTGCCACATTAAAATTCAAGCTATAGAAATATATATATATATATATTAAATAATTAGACTTGTAGAAAGAAATATTCAGTACGTCTTACGTCAATTATTTATCCATGATATAAAAGAGCCTTAACATTCATTTAAACGGTTTTTGTATAGTAGATTAATGAATAATAAATACTCATTTATTCAAAATACCGCATGGATGGAAAAATATAGAGGTATGTTTTTAGGGAAGCATAATCTTAGACGTACACTACTGAAAAACATGATCATCAAATATACCTAACATTGATTTTTTATAAATATCTTAAAATCTTCAGAAATGAGATATGGAATTGACAGAAATCACATTAAAGCGTATTGTCCATGTGTCGGATTAAAGAGGTTCCAGGTTTATTAACAAATCAATCATCATCCTAATTCTCCGTCCAGACAGCTTCACTTATCAGTGTTTGTAAATGATGTATTATTTCTAAGTTCAAATTTATTACAACACATGTAAATTACATCTTTTGCTAAACACATGCAGTTGAAAAAAAATGCATTAATTTATTGCTTTAAAGAATTGTTCAACTCACTTGGTGTGAAACATAATTTAACAGAAGAACACAGCGATAAAGAACAATTCAAAATCTTTTGGTGGATGATCTTTTGTCTGTAAAAGAAAATTGAATTAATGTTTGACAGAAAGAAGAGCATATTTAAAAAAAAATAACTTTCAATAACTATTTGAAATTTTCGCGGACATAGAAAAGGAAAAAAAACTTGTTATTAAGATTTAATGCTGTTGACCTAGCGGCGCCTGATCATCATGGTGGTCCTCCTGATATATTTCCCTTTCCTTACTGTGGGATGCCATGGACTGGACCAGTAAAACGAGGACCAGGGACCGTTTAGGAAGACTAATCCACAGGTTTTAAACCACCAGCCTCCTCTATCACTAGCAGCACAGTTAACACTACTATGTCTGTCATTATCCCTGTCTGGGGTAGAGAAGGACATCCCAGACAGATTTGAGACCCTTCTCATGCTGTCCCCTGAAACACAACATTAAAACAATATAAATAGACACAACAGTCATCTCCAGTCAATCTGTCATTATCTTCTAATGCTGTCCCCTGAAACACAACATTAAAACAATATAAATAGACACAACAGTCATCTCCAGTCAATCTGTCATTATCTTCTCATGCTGTCCCCTGAAACACAACATTAAAACAATATAAATAGACACAACAGTCATCTCCAGTCAATCTGTCATTATCTTCTCATGCTGTCTCCTGAAACACAATATTATATCAATATAAATAGACACAACAGTCATCTCCAGTCAATCTGTCATTATTTTCTCATGCTGTCCCCTGAAACACAACATTAAAACAATATAAATAGACACAACAGTCATCTCCAGTCAATCTGTCATTATTTTCTCATGCTGTCCCCTGAAACACAACATTAAAACAATATAAATAGACACAACAGTCATCTCCAGTCAATCTGTCATTATCTTCTCATGCTGTCCCCTGAAACACAACATTAAAACAATAAAAATAGACACAACAGTCATCTCCAGTCAATCTGTCATTATCTTCTCATGCTGTCTCCTGTAACACAATATTATAACAATATAAGTAGACATAACATTCATCTACAGTCAATCTGCCAGTATCTTCTCATGCTGTCTCCTGTAACACAATATTATAACAATATAAATAGACACAACATTCATCTCCAGTCAACCTGTCATTATCTTCTAATGCTGTCTCCTGTAACACAATATTATAACAATATAAATAGACACAACATTCATCTCCAGTCAATCTGTCATTATCTTCTCATGCTGTCCCCTGAAACACAATATTATTTCAATATAAATAGACACAACAGTCATCTCCAGTCAATCTGTCGTTATCTTCTCATGCTGTCTCCTGAAGCACAATACTATAACAATATAGATAGACACAACATTCATCTCCAGTCAATCTCTCATTATCCTCTCATGCTGTCTCCTGAAACACAATATTATAACAATATAAATAGACAAAACAGTCGTCTCCAACCATTTGTCTTTATCCCTGTCTGGGATGGAGAAGGACAACTCAGACAGATCTCTGTACGAATAACCTGTGTCTAACATACCGTCTACTGTAAAATTAAACAAAATGAATCAAGGAAATTATTGATTTATATATCTTTAATCTAATTGTCAAACTTAATACTGAGGTATTTCTAATATAGACTGCTTTAGGTGCTGGAAAAAGCGATAATATTTATATAGTTAACTCCTAGAATCCCCGCTGTCCATCATACTAGCACCTGCAGAATGAGAGAAAATATAACACATAGATAATAATTATTAATTTACATCACATTATTCTTAATACTGAAGTACATCTGATTTTCATAGTTTAAGGTGTTGTTTCTTGTCAAGGGAGAGAAACAAGAGGCCCATGGGCCACATCGCTCACCTGAGAAGCTTTGAACATTCTGTTCTTTACCAGATTTCCTCCTTGTAATACATAATGCATCCACACCCTACCCCACTGATCATAATTTAGACATTTTGAAATCTACACTACCCCATGATCCTTCCATGTGCACATAAGTTTCAGCTTTTCTGGCCCAGTGGTTCTTGAGAAGAAGATTTTCAAAGATTTTTCCTATATATTTCTATGTAAAACATGGATTCCCTATTGTGGCCCCGCCCTACCCCCAGGGGTCATGATTTGAAAAATTTAGAATATACACTACCCCAGGATGCTTCCACATAATTTTCAGCTTTTCTGGCCCAGTGGTTCTTGAGAAAAAGATTTTTAAATATTTTTCTATATATTTCTATGTTAAACTTGGATACCCTATTGTTGCCCCGCCCTACCCCAAGGGGTCATGATTTGAACAATTTGAAATCTACACTACCCCAGGATGCTTCCACATGAGTTTCAGCTTTTCTGGCCCAGTGGTTCTTGAGAAGAAGATTTTCTAATGACCCCACCCTATTTTTGTCTTTTCTTGATTATCTCCCCTTGGGAGAGGACTTGGCCCTTCATTTTAACAATTTAAATTTCTATTCACGCAAGGATGCTTTGTACCAAGCTTGATCAAAATTGGCTGAGTGGTTCTTGAGAAGAAGTCGAAAATGTGAAAAGTTTACAGACAGACAGCTAGACGGACAGACGGACAACGGACAAAATGTGATCAGAAAAGCTCACTTGAACCTTTTGCTAAGGTGAGCTAAAAAATTGGTGAAATTTGGAGCAGAGAGATATTTCACCTTTAACAATTTGAAAACAAATGCCTGCAAAATTCAAAAAGTAGGTCACAGTGACGTACTTTTTCATAAATATGTTTTAAGGCCCCAAGTTGCATCAACCTACAAGATTCAATGATTCTAAACCTCTCAGTGTCTGAAATAATGGCATTAAATGTATGAGAAAAGGTAAGCTGTAAAATTTCAAATTTTCAAATCAATTTGAAAACAAATGCCTGCAAAATTAAAACAAGAGGCCCATGGGCTACATCACTCTCCTGAATAACTTTGGCCATGCTTATATTTCAACATATTTCCCCCCTTTGTAATACCAATTGTGACCATGCCCTATGCCAGGGGTCATGATGAGGACAATTTAGAATCTACACTACACCAAGATGATTTCACATAAGTTTCAGCTTTTCTGGCCCATTGGCTCTTGAAAAGACTTTAAAAAACTTTTTCATACATATTTCAATGTAAAACTTGGATTCTCCATTATGGCCTTCCCTACACCCATGGGTCATGAAATGGACAACTAAGAATCTACATTGTTCCAGGATCATCCATTTATATAAGTTTCAGCATTTCCAGCCCAGTGGTTCTTGAAAAGAAAATTTTTTTTTAGTTTTTTACTATATATTTCAATGTGAAACTTGGACTCCCTATTGTGGCCCCGCCCTACCCCTTTGGGGTCATGATTTGAACAATTTAGAATCTACATTACCCCAGGATGCTTTCACATTAATTTCAGCTTTTCCGGCCCAGTGGTTCTTGAGAAGAAGATTTTAAAAGATTTTTCCTTTATATTTCTATGTAAAACTTTGATTCCCGAATGTGGCCCCGCCCAACCCCCGGGGATCATGATTTGCACAATTTAGAATCTACACTATCCTAGGATGCTTCCACATAAGTTTCAGCTTTTCTGGTCCAGTGGTTCTTGAAAGGAAGATTTTCAAAGATTTTTCCTTTATATTTCTATGTAAAACTTTGATTCCCCATTGTGGCCCCACCCTACCCCCGGGGGTCATGATATGAACAATTTACAATCTACACTACCCCAGGATGCTTCAAAATAAGTTTCAGCTTTTCTGGCCCAGTGGTTCTTGAGAAGAAGATTTTTCCTTTATTTTTCTTTGTAAAACTTTGATTCCCAATTGTGGCCCCGCCCAACCCCTGGGGGTCATGATTTGAACAATTTAGAATCTACACTATCCCAGGATGCTTCAAAATAAGTTTCAGCTTTTCTGGCCCAGTGGTTCTTGAGAAGATTTTTCCTTTATATTTCTATGTAAAACTTTGGTTCCCCATTGTGGCCCCGCCCAACACCCGGGGGTCATGATTTGTACAATTTAGAATCTACACTACCCCAGCATGCTTCCACATAAGTTTCAGCTTTTCTGGCCCAGTGGTTCTTGAGAAGAAGATTTTAAAAGATTTTTCCTATATATTTCTATGTAAAACTTTGATTCCCCATTGTGGCCCCGCCCTACCCCTGGGGGTCATGATTTGAACAATTTAGAATCTACACTACCCCAGGATGCTTCCACATGAGTTTCAGCTTTACTGACCAAGTAAGTGGTTCTTGAGAAGAAGATTTTTTAATGACCCCACCCTATTTTTGTCTTTTCTTGATTATCTCCTCTTGTGAGGGGATATGTCCCTTCAGTTTAACAATTTTGATCTCCCCTTTCACCCAAGAATGCTTTGTACCAAGTTTGATTGAAATTGGTTCAGTGGTTCTTGAGAAGAAGTCGAAAATGTGAAAAGTTTACAGACGGACGGACAGCTGGACGGACGACGGACAAAATTTGATCAGAAAAGCTCACTTGAGCCTTCGGCTCAGATGAGCTAAAATTACAAGCCAACAAAACACGGACAATTCACATAGCATCCTTTCTAGTGTAACAATTAACCAAAGGCGTGTTACTTCTTTAAAGCATGGTATTTTTTGGGGGGTTGAGGGTTGGGGGTTGGGGGTTGGGAGTCAGCGGAAATATCAGAAAACATGAATAAATGAAATATTTATATATGTCAGAGACAGTGCGTTTAAAAATGTATGAAATGCAGTACCCAGTAACTTATTCATAATTATAACAATATGAAAATATGGTGTATCTGTAAATGTTTTAAGATACATAAGGCATAGGTATTGTAAATGTGAAACTCACTGATGTGTTTTGAATATGGATTTGTTATATTTTTTATTAGAATAAATATCCGATCAATGTTTTCATCATTAAATTTTCGGAATTTTTTTTCGACATTTAGATAATGACGTTCTGTAAACATCTAATTTCATAGTGGTTAAAATGTGAATAAATGAAAATCAGACAAAATTTTCATTTCATAGAGAAAAGGAATAGAGGTAAAGTAAATGTGAAACACGATGAAGTGTTTTGCATTTGACTTTTTTAATTTGAATGTGTTTTTGATCAAATACATTTTTGAGAACATCATTTTTTTGTTAAGATTTCGATATTATACAAATATGGACTCAATGTAGGTCAATATGCATTTATAAAGACCCAGGATGACAGATATTGACCGAAGATACATGGTGTATATCGACCGCGGGCGCTAGCCCGAGGTCGATATACTTCATGTATCTGAGGTCAATATCTGTCTTCCTGGGTCATTATAAATGCATATTGACCGTGCATTGAGTCCATATTTATTATATTATATAAATAATAATTTCAAAAATGTTTTGGTACAATGTATATCTTCCTTATGTTTACAGAGATAGTATTAACCATAAATAAGTTGAATGTAAATGTTTCAGAATTCATTGAATATCACTCAGAGGAAATTGTTTCGGTAATAGATTTTTTTAAACCCATACCATAATAATAACGCAATATATCTATCTCCGAATAACACAGAATACCCCCTCCCCCAGATTGAGAATCGCACTCGTTTGCACTTGCAGAGGAAATGCACTCACAAAATATAAATACCCATGTCTTCTAAGATAAGATACAATCGTACATGGCATGCTTGTCTTTATTTTCTTTAGTCTCCGTAATCGCGTAAACAGTGTTAAAACTCTGCTCGCCGACTGGAAAAGTCGAACTTAACCATGAAATGGTATGTGCTAAGCATTCCCGAAAAATGTTGACAGATGTCCTTGTAATTGTTTTGTATTATCAGCCTCAGAGTTCTTCGCTATGACTTTTAAATTTTTCTTACCTACAACTTGCGAACTTCCATGTTTGTCTAAAGCGAAAGTGAAAACGAGGCAGCTCGTGCGAGTCATTATTCGCTTTCAGCGGTCGTTATTAAAAAATAAGTACTTCGTATTGACCAATCAGATTATCGGATTTCACAAAGTTATATAATATCATAGATTAATTACGCTCTATAAACTTTTTACCGTATCAGTTAAGTGTGAATTATCAAAAATTATCAGGAAACTCAAGCTGAATAAAAATGGTTGAGCAAATGAAAATACTGGATTTATTAATTAAAAAATAAAATAACATAAATTTCTTGGCATTTTAAATCATAATTTTAACTTTTAGCTACTTGACAATAAAGACTTCAATGTCTGTGGAATTACACCTGCAAATGATATTCTGAAATAATAAACATGTATAATAAGCGCGGATTCAAAAATGTATACATAATATTATAAAAAAAAACCGTATCTTTCTCTTTTTTCTACAACTTGAAAATCTTTCAGTACAAAATAATGTAATGATGAAATACGTAATTTGAAACAATTTTTATGAAATTGACATGAATACACTTACCTAAGGTCCCCGTGGCAGGTCCTGTAAGAAAGAGTTGATATTTCCCAGCTTCGTCGGAGACAGAGAATGTGTCGTACATTTCATACAGCGTTGTACCATTTTGGAGAGTGATTGACACATAAAGAAACTGGGTGTTTTCTTTTGTTAATTGATAGATTAAGTCATTTCCTGTATTAATATATATGTTGAATTAGTTGAAAAATCCATAACAATTAATTCTATTAAAAATATGAATCTACCGTAATGAACAATCAAATGATTTTCCTTGACTGTAGACATTAATGCTAAATTTGGATTCATATAAATATGCCGCTAAATGATTTTCTTCTCACCTTTTTTTCTAATTATTTGATATATCAATCTAACACGATATGTAAATATCGTAGAACATATATTACCTAGTTTTACTTTAAGATCTTTATTACTCCTTATTTTTTATTACCTGTCAGATTTTTTTCAAACTCTGTAGGAATAAAAAGTTCCTATCCGAAAGCAATTTACACTTACCAATCCAGACATCCTGTTCCGGTGAACCAAATCCGTTTTTATATTCCGTCCAGGTCCTGTCAAAGTCCAGGGATCCAGTAATTCTCTTTTGGATTGCCTTTAAAGATAACTCTTATAGCAAACCATTGTTTTAAACATTTGAGTGATCAATATGTTACGATTTAGACTAAAAATATTCATATTTCTTCACTTTTTGTTCTGTTAAACAACAAAAACATTGGGTGTGAAATAGATTGTATAATGTGGCCTAATGTTAGAATAAACAACAAACCGTCCATCCCCCGCCCATTGTGGTCATATCGCAGAACACCTGGACAGGACTGGTAATGGTTCCATAGGGGTAGATGTCATACACCCCTGAATTAATGTATCCAACTGATTGAAGGTCCTTACAGTCTATTGGAATGACTAAAACAGAAAAAAATCCAACCAATCCAAAAAAGATTACTGAAAAATAAAATAGGAATCATGCTAGGTAAATACGACCCACAGAAATAACTCATAAAATGAAACTGGAATCATTAAATGTATATACAATCCATAGAAATAACTAATAGAAAATAATGCTGGCATCATACTATGTATATACAATGTACAGAAATAACTCATAAAATATAATACTGGAATCATACTATGTATATACAATGTACAGAAATAACTCATAAAATATAATACTGGAATCATACTATGTATATACAATGTACAGAAATAACTCATAAAATATAATACTGGAATCATACTATGTATATACAAGAAGTGAGAGCATAGATAGTACCTGAACAACGGAGTAGTTACCTACAATGTGGATTTTGTGAAGCATTTTCTTATTACGGAAATTGAAATGATTAGAAATAATAAGACCTGACTATTACTTAGAACTAATTAATAATGTTGAGCAATAAAGATTCATGATATTTATCTAATTTTTGAAACGTTCACGGTAGCTCAGTCGGTAGAGGGCTCGCTCCGTGATCGGGAGGTCGTGAGTTCATATCTCGACCGCGACTGACCTAGTCGATAAAATGGATGGCAACTGTTCCTTCGCCATGCGCTCGGCACTTTGAAGTGAAAGTTGCGGGTCCTTCGGATGAGACCTTTAAAAAACCGAGCCCCGTGTAAGCTGCAGGCGTTGGCACGACAAAGATCCCTCACTGCTCAATGGCCCTGAGTGTCGAGTAAAGGTCAAAATTTGAAGCCCTTCACCGGCATACGGTGACGTCTCCATATAAGTGAAAAATTCTCGAGAGGGACGTTAAATATACAATCAATCAATCTAATGTGAGGCAAATGAAACAAAGAAAAATACACAGATATGCAAACAGTCATGTGAGTAGTATATCCAGCCTTCCTCATTTGATACTTCTGACAAGAAGATTTTCTTGTAGGTACGGCATTTCTTGATTTGTGAGTGGAAGCCTAAGATAATACACTCCCTTTGACAGCGCGCTGCACACCTTATCACTGATGTAGAATTGTGTTCTCCTAAAAGTTCTTCATTTGACTTCTTATCATTCAGTTCCAATTTTGCGTTGAATTTCCTCGAAATTATGGTAGACTGACCAACCGCAAAAAAGACCAAAACTATAATAAATACACAAAGATCACCCATATCGTAATTTGTACTAAAAGCAACAAGCTGCGTTGCGGGGTACCTTTAAAAGTTTGTAATGTAGTAAACCAAACACCAAATATAAATATATACAAAATATACATCAGTTACTGAAGCTGATTGGCTAACGGTTACGATCTCAGTATGTTTAATTCATTAAAATATTGATTTGTCGAATCTAAAATAAACCAGTCTTATTGTAATGGGAATAGTTACAGATGTTCCACAAATGCCCTAAAGTGCCTTTTGGTGTCCTTGTGAAGAAGAATAATGACCCCCATAGAATATATTGACCAGGTGTAATATATTGCCGATGTGTAATTTTTCTACGTCGAAAAATGATTCCCGGTCATTATTCTGCGGCGAAAATGTCCCTGGTCATTATTCGACGTCGAAAACGTGACCCTTTTGCAAGTAGAAATAAGTGTAATCAACCTAAAAATTTGCATAACCTAAGTGACAAAAAAGACCCTCTTAGACTAATGATTCTCTTGTGGATTTAAGTTTAAATATTCCGGGATAAAAATAAATAAATAAATAAAGGGAGCTTATTGCTAAAATACTTACTGGGCTAAATAGGGAATAAATTTGTAATTTTGATCTCATTAAATTAGACAATTATTGCTTCTTTAAGGTCAATGCGATGAGTCAGACTCTATAGGAGTAAAAGATTAATCATGTGCAAAGGGCTAGGTAAAAATTGTTCTTTTTTCATTGTGGAGAGTCATCAAATTAGCGATTTTGAAATGCTCACTAACGAAACTATTACAACAAAAACAGAATTGATTTTAAGCGATATTCAATTTTTGCGATCTCGACATCATCGCTAATAATGCCAAAATTAAATCAGCGCTAAAAATTCTGCTTAAATGGTATGTATTTATTATGAAAATATGTAAACCACCTATCCCTCTTTGTTCATTGATTGATTGATTGTATATTGTTCTCGGTCGAGAATTTTCACACAAATGGAAAAGCCACCACTGGCCTGTGGAGAGCAGCAAATTTTGCCCTTAGATGGAAGAGCCATTGGTCAGGGAGGGTTCTTTTTCGTGCCAGCACCTACTGCGACACGAGATCTCGGTTTACAAGGTATCTTTCTTCTAGAATTGTTTCTTGCAATCCCCCTTCACTCTACTAATATTCTCTAAAACTATCTGTAGATTTTACCTATAGCATGGAACGTTCAAAATTAAAGAAAACGATTATGACGTTCATGTACAAGGTGATGTCATTATAGGGTAGACGGATTTAAGATGTGGTGAAACATTGGGAATTTAGAAAAGATTGCCGTTTTTATACCGTAACGACAGTCAGCATGATAATAACAATAGTGTTGTACTTTGCATGCACTATGCCTAAATAGTAGACAGGGTTTGACACATAGTGCACACGCCTCCGCCTTGTGCACCATGTGTCAAACCCTGACTACTATTTTAGCATAGTACATGCAAAGTACAATGCTATTATATAACAATAGTCAAGAATTGACATATGGTGCACGAGCCGGAGGCTCTTTTGCATAAAGAAAATGTGTCTCAGGCCAAAATGAAAAATACCTCTGTTTTTCCTAACGCGAACAACCAGATCAAGTTATGCCGACTGAAAACTCGTGAGACAGGATTCTTTTTGGTATTTTCACGAGTGCTAAGATATAAACAAAACCTGTCCCACTCGTGAAATAAGTTTCATATTCAACTACAATACAATGAATATCCTCTATTAACATATACCTTGACTAATTTATTGTTGTAGTGTTTGAGTGGTGTTTAAAACTAGTTATTTTGAGTTTGAAAACATATGTAGTTAGCAAGGTAAGACCTGCTTCATAAGCAGATTCCATGTAAAATGGGGAAAAATACATACATTCCTCGCAGTAGTATCGCCAACCAGCCTCAACAGACATCTCAGAGGTAAAGGTCTTCTTATGTGTACGACATTTCTTCCTCTTGGGATTAAATCCAAAGAAACTACCATCTCTGTGACAGAGAGCTGCACACCCAATCAACAATGTAACATTGTTTTCTTTTAAGAGATCGGTATGTAATTATTTGTCAAAACAAAGTTTTGGATGTACTTCCGAGAAGTATTGGTAAATTGACGCTTACATACCCCGTATGTTACACTTGTTTAAGTGTCGATATTGTTTAATATGATATGAACTGTTATAAATGTTTCTTTTGTTTAAGAAATTCCATATATAAGAAAGTAAATTAAGCCGGTGTTGTGAGGTGTGTTGTATTTGTATTGTTTCATCATGTCTATTATTAGTAACATTAAGTTTCTTGAACATTCCAGAGTGGTCAACATGTTCGGTCATTGTTTCTAGAACATTCCTGAACTTTGTGTATGTCCAGAACTTTCCAGTAATATCATGTACTTACAACTTCTAGAATATTCTAGATTTATAATACTGTATAAATACCCTGACAATTCGATGCATAGATATACAATTGTCGTACAAGCATCATTGAGGTATTACTGGGATATATTTTCACTGGGACATTGTGCAGCAACGGACACTC
>NW_026938438.1:0-8469 GCF_032062105.1 Saccostrea cuccullata
TCATTGATCTGAGTTACGGGCCAAAATGGATTCAGTGACAACTGTTCAGCCATTTTCTTTTTGTCTCTGGGGACAAACAATGTCTGGCGTTTCAGTTAGACAGGACATTGGCACAAATTCTGAATAAATTTGTCTTTAGAATTACGTAGCAAACTAAGATTGAGGGTTTAAATAATAAAGATTGAAACTGGTCTCTCTCTGTCCTCTATCCAACAAGCATTCTCAATGTATAGCAGGCAGTAGCAATCCTAGTTCCCTGTTAGAAAGTGGGATTGGTTATCATTAAAATTTGAAAATATCATAATAAAAAAAAACAAAAACAAACAAAACTTAAATATGATCTATGACTTCTTCAAGGTGATCTCACATATTAAAATCATTTCAGTATCTTCGAGCGTTTATGGAAAATGCGGAAACCACCTAAAAATGATATGCAAACCTGTTTGTAACTCTTCAAGATACACTCAACTACTAAACATCAGTTCAATTTCTGCAGCCATTTTGAAAAAAAAGAGAGTGGAAGTACACTTCCGAGTTAGGGGACTAAATAAGATACGGAGATATCAAACAGACATTGTTCAAGCTTAAAAGTCCATTCAAGCACAAGAGCAGAGCAAACATAGACCTAAAAAACATCTCAGAGTTGGATCAGATGCCATGAAGGAATGAGCATCTTCTCTCGATCGGTTACCTCAATCTGTGTGCTCTTTCACGTCAGGTAAAGGGAAAAATCTGCAGACATTTTATGTATTTAGAAGTTGGTTTTACATGACCAACATGACATGATATACCCCGTTGAGCTTGAAATAAAAAATACCTGATAGTCTGACTCATCTATTTTATTTTTTTTTTATATTTTACCAGAGAAAGGCGTTAATGGTAATCTAATAAACAAGCTTAATGATAAACGTGATGACTTGACCTTTTCAATACTCAACTTTCCTTACTTATGGAGTGCTCAATATATCCATATCACCTGCAAATGGAGTTTATAACACTCGGTTGATTCGATACGCAAGAGATGCTCTACGTATGAACAATTTCTTAGTAAGATATTGACAAACAAATTGATGAAAGAAGAATATCAGCAGTCTCTTTCAAAGTCGTTTTTTCGTTAGTTCTATGGTCGATACGACCTTTTCAGCAATTACAATGTATCATTATGCCTGATGCTGACTGACGTTTTCACCCTCATTGTTAGTCCATTATTTACACACTGAATTGTCTACGGATTTTCCCGTTATTTCTCGATCATTACAAGGAGCACATCGGGGTGTGACCGGTCAGCAGGGGATACTTACTACTTTTTTGCACCTGATCCCACCTCTGATGTTTCAGAGGTCGTGTCTGCTCTTCTCCTGATTTGTATCGTTTAATTGCCTTTTGCGTATTGTTAGTTATCTCCATATATGTCATTTCTATTTGTTTCAATATTCCCAATGTACTACCTTTATATAAAAATTGTTTTTTTTTAATATCTGTATTATGTTTTAATACCCTAAAAAATAAAGGTATGGGCTTAACTTTATACAATCTATAATGCCCCCAGTCTACCAAAAAAAACAAAAAAACAAGTAAGAATGTCGAAGTTTGGCATGTGTAATTAATGTAGAAGAAACTACTCTCTCTCTCTCTTTCTCTCTCTCTCCTCGGGATATTTTAAATTACGGATGGTATATTAGTAGAAGGAATAATGACTAAAAACTCTTCATATTGAATTTCTGGAGGTTTAAAATAATATCTTCGAATTGGCTATTTCCCGTAACATTTTTTTTTTACTATTACGCAAAAAGATAGAGTCCACGATATTCAGAGAATTATGTAACAATTTCATATGATGAATGCTGTTCAAATATTTGATCTTCTGAGAGAAGTCGCCCCTAGACGATCATTAAGTAAATTGTACCAATTTATTTGTGTTGTGAATCCAATGTCATCTCGTGGCCGGCGGACTCGGTATCAGATTCTGGAGGACCCGTCCCAGGGCTGGATCTGTGATGTTGCCGGGAAAAATCGAGACGAAATGAAAGAGATTGAAATCGATAGAGTTCTAATGGTCTGTTACGCGCTGTTTAACGGGACCACTATTTACTACGGCTTTTAAAGACCGTATAGTGAATCCATTGCTGATATTGCATTGAGAAGTATGTCGAAAAGCCCCAGAGTAGGATGCCAACATCTTATATAATACGTCAAATTTCATATTGAATAAAAAGTGATGACTTTCTAACGTTTGCTTTTATAAAGTTCTTACAAAGAACTTACATACATCACTTTAAACCAAGATTTTCATCTGGTTAAAATAAAACTTAATAAAATTTTAGAAAAATTAATAGGTTATTTAAATGAAATCTTTAAGGTGTGGTGAGCAGTATCGCCAACACTTCTTAATCATAGGAACCTGTTGAATTATATCGTAGCTTATTTGGCTTTTGAAAAATATGCAGAGGATCATAATTGCATCTTTCCTCCCTTTTTCCCATTTTTTTTTTATTTATACAAAATTTTATTCACATACAGTGAATGGGATCGGGCAGCAGGCAAAGCCTATTTTAGCCCTCTCCCTACAAGGTCAAAATGAACACACACACACTATATAGGTATAAAAATAAATAGACAAACATAGTAACAAAGAAACAAAAGAAACAAGCAAATTCAAAGAATTGTGGTCCCCCGCTTTCGGTGTCTTTGTGGGTGGGATGTCATTTTTTATGACATATTGTGTCAAATCTTGTCAAAGGTACAGTAAAACTCGGTTATAACGAAGTCGCCGGGACCTAGGAAATTACTTCGCTATATCCGTAATTCGTTATAACTGTATTAGAAATTCATTAAATTTATATAGCTGGGTATCCAAGATAACTTCGCTATAACCATGAATTCGCAATAACCGTGTTCATACTTAACAAGTTTTACTGTAATGTACATGTCAGATATGAAAGCCCTATCTCTTCTCAGTCAAAAGTTGTAAGGAAGTGAACCTGATGACCCCGTATGACAAAATAGATTATATATATTGGTAGTTTCTTAAGAAAAGTCTTGCCATAAGTATTACATATGTGAAGTATGAAAGCCCTGGCCCGAACCGTTCAAAAGTTATGGCCAAGGTTAAATTTTTTTTAAAAAGTAGGTCAAACTCCAAGGTCAAGGTCAAAGGGTCAAAGTTCTTGGTATCCAATGAAAGGTCTTTTCACAATGATTACATATTTGAAGTATGAAAGTCCTAACCCTTACCATTCAAAAGTTATGGCCAAGGTTAAAGTTTTTTTTCATAAGTATGGAAATCTCCAAGGTCAAGGTCAAAAGGTCAAAGTTGTTGGTATTCATTGAGAGGTCTTGCCACAAAGAATACATATTTGAAATATGGAAGCCCTAGTATCTACCGTTCAAAAGTTATGGCCAAAGTAAAAGTTTGGAATTTTTGTGTAAAAGTAGGTCAAACTCCAAGGTCAAGGTCAAAAGGTCAAATTTGGTGGTACCCAAAGAAAGATCTTGTTACTAGGAATACACATGTGAAATATGAATGTCATAGCTCCACTAAATCAAAAGTTATGAGCAAGGTTAGAGTTTTTGGGACGGACAGATAGACTGACTGACTGACAGACGAATGAGATTTAATGTCCCCTTGCTTTCGCGAAAGCGGGGGACAAAAAAGAGTAGAGGGAGAATAAAATACAATGTAGTACCGGTTAGAAAGTGTTGGCATAAGTAACATACATGACAGTGTCAAATAAATCGTTTGGTTGCTGCGATGAAAGCATGTACTGCTTCAAATATTTGAATATTTATACCTAGTCCATGATTGGGACTACCATACAAAAATAAATCAAGTTCATGAATTTGATCACAATCAATAATATTTTGAATTGTTTGGAAAAGTACATTTCTTGGAGAGGTATATTTTGGACAAGCAAAAAAATAACGATGAGCATCTTCAACAGAGTCAATACAGTATTCACACATTGGTGTTTCTGATATAAACTGGTTATATAAGACTGCCTTTAAATTACTTGCATGATTTCGCAATTGACAATGTATTATATTATGCTTTCTTATTCCAAAATGATAAATATCTTTTAACTTAAAAAAAAATAAGAATTTAAAAGACCTTTAAATGAAGATATTCCAGGAGCATTTCTGATATAATCAGGCAAGTTATTCCACAGTTTAACAGTTGATGGAAAGAAACGTTCCATATAAGATGTAGTTCTAATATAATAGAAGGAATTTTGAATTCTGCATCATTATTTCTAAGATTATAGGGGTGGTTTGTAAAACGAAAAGGTTCAATCAAGTCATTTAAATATATAGGTGAATAGCCATTTATGATTTTATAAAATAGTAGCAATTTATGAATATTCCTCCTAGTTTGTAAAAGATCTCACCCGAATTCGTCATACAATTTTGATCTAGAGGAATTTGATCTTAAACCAGTAATGATTCTACCTGCTTCTACCTGGATATCTTCTAAAAGTTTTGCATCTTTTTCAGAACAATTGTCCTAGACAACGTAAGAATATTATAAAACAGGTCTAATAAATGCAAGATATATCTTTATAAGTATTTTCCTTTTCACTTTTTACTTACGCAGTACAGTTAAGGCAACATTTTCTATAAAAAGTCACCGAAAACGATACAATTAATGTTTAACTATTTTATTTTTCAGCAAGACAATCTAGTTAAAATAGCTTTATGTTATCTTGAAGAGTATGTCCATTGCTATTCACCTCGGAATTTTTTTTGATCACGTGACCCTCTAAAGTCACGCGGGCTCCGATTTTAGGTCAACAAATGAAATGTTAAATTTAACCAAAAAGTTCAAGGGCAAGGCAAACAAACAAATAACTGCACAATGTTTTAAATTGTCCCTTTGTATCTATACTTTCACAAAAGTGATGCTCATTCAGTTGGTTTTCCGATACATTTAAGTTATTCACCTAAAACAGTTAGTAGTATATGAAAAATAGGGTATTTTCCTAATATCATCGGAAATTATAAATTACCTAAAGGATTACAAGGAAATGAGCATCACTTTTTGAAAACTATAAAGTAAAATGAATAATTTAGAATAAAAACCTACTTATTAAATTGTCGCCTTGCCCTTGAACTTTTTGATTAAAAATTGACATGTTGGTACAGTCAGTCTAAATATAGTTTTCAAACGCATCGTTGACCCAGCATGGGAGATAACTCTTTAGTACTTGAAAAAGTTTGTTTACCTCGTAGATTTTAACTAGGCCTCCTATACTTGCAGTCTGCGCTGGGATCTTTTTACTAAATCGAACAGTATGCATAAAACACTGAATATTTCTTTCTATTTTGTGACTTCGTTTTCTATACAATGTATGAATTATGTATGTTATAAGACGTCTTTCAGTCTTTCCGCATTTCCTCGAATATGTGTAAACACACATGCAGCTACGTGTAACGTTTGCCGCAGCATGTAATTTAAAACGCCGATTGTTAATAAAAATGGGAATATTCAATTAAAATAGTCAATTGAAAGCCTCCATGAATAATTGATTCGATAAATTTATACCTTTCTGTCACTGCTGTACATACATGTACACTTATGTACAAATATTTTTTTTCGCATACAAGATTCTATCATGGCTTTCTTTCAAACCTTCAACTCCTATGGGATTTAAGTTGTACGTTTTAAGAAAAAAAGACTTAGTGGAAATCATAAATATTCCTGTATTTGATAAAGGGACTACCATATTTTTCCAAAAGAGTGGGGGTTAGATCTCAAAAATGTTGAAAATAAATATGTCCCACACTGGATAAAAAATAAATAATCTGCCCCAGACCAGTGTTCCCCCCTCCTATAAATTATTTCTATTAGCTTGTCAGACATTTTTCAGTGAAGAGAAAAATAAATAATCTGTCCTTCATCTTATTGGAAATAAATATTAGTAGACCTGTCCTTCATTGGCATGAAAGAAATAAAAAAAATAATGACCTGGAAAAACTTGTAACCCCCCCCCCCCCTTCAGAATAAAATGGTGGTCCCCTTTCCTGTTTTGAATCAATTAGGGGAGCCTTTAATCTCCTTTTCAGTTACTATTATTAAGAAAAACAAATTAACACAATGTACATGCTGGAAATAAAATCTTGATGGACATTGACACCACCACACAAATATATGCAAGTCAAGATTATCAAATCTTAATAGCCTTTTCAACACCTGTACAGAAAGTACATGTATATGAAAAAGTCAAATAATTTTTTATGAAGAAATTTTATTTCATAAACAGCTTTTCAAATTAAGGTAGACTGTACAAGGAATACTGAGCAGCTGCAAATCATTTCCATCACTTCATGTTCTTGTGGATGAAATCAATTCTGAAAATACATGTATGAGAAAATCAGGACATTCTTTTAGTAACATACCATTATTGAGAGTAAATTGGTGTTTAAAATTGAATTTAATTCAGAACAATGCATGGAAACATGCACAAACATTGGATGCATAATTAAATATTTGCAATTCTACTGTTATATTTCATTGTTTGCCAGGAATATTGCATGGTAATTTCTTTTATAGCTAATATGGAGCATACCATTTTCCTTACATGATGGATTAACTTGCTGCCTGAATGAATCCATTGGTCCAATTCTTTAGGAATAGCTGCAACACATTATATATGCTATTGCTATGAGATTACTAAATGAAATACATTGTATAATAAAATCACATTACATTTGACAAAACAATTCATGATATACTGTATGCTGTACATAGTGAATTTATGAAATTCATATTAGTCTTTTTTTAAGATAAATGGAAACAAAGTTGTATTACAAAACTTTTCTGGGAAATTAAAACCTCTGACATTTACAAGAGCAAATAATTAGAATATGAAAAAACATTCTTTCATCTTTACAAAATGAAAAATAAATATAACACATGCATGGTTTTAAAAAATGTAAAATGTTTTATAAGTGTACATACCCTGTGGAGAAATGGGTGCATTTTGTATTTATTCATTCTTCAAGCCTGGAACTCTTGACTGCTACAATAATAAAAGTATTATATATCATATGATTAAAAAAAATAATTATGTATAAATTACAGAAATTAATTGACTTGACATGAAATCAATCTAAAAAAAATAAATATTTTATTCCCCATTAATTTAGAAATTCTATAAATCTAAAACCATAGATCTAAAGTGGAGATTCTTTGTTTTCAACATAATGATACAGATAATTTTTTTTACATTATGTGGCATGTTTGTATGCCAAAAAGACAACATTACATGTTCAGTAACTCATGAAATTTCAAATTTATTTAGTTTAAGTTTGTATTACTGTTGAACCCCCTTATTACACATGTTGTCTCAAAGAATATAAGCTAATCGACTCTATATTTAGTACAATTACATTTTTAAATTTCTAGTAAAAAAAAGTGATCAACTTTATGTGGGCTGTTGGGAAGGGGGGGGGGGCGACACACACTGCACTGCATTAATTTTTCACTGACTGTGATAATGCATCTAAATAAACACGTACACACTCACGATCATTTTTTTCTTCGATGTTAACAAAAGCATATCTACATATTGTACATACATGTGCATACATACCTGGGCTGAATGCACTGCAGTGATGGATTTAGGGAGCTAGTGCAGATCGTCTCAGTCTTCCGTTATTTTCTGTGATAATGTCCTCATATTCTCGTAATAGGGATAAACAATGCCTTGTCCCTTATCTTATCCCTATTTTCTTTAAAGAATGTCTGGTTATTGCATTTAAATCCACTGCATATCTCACCTGATGTCGCCACGTTTTTAGATGTAAACAACATTCCGTGTCATCGAGTGCAAGCGCTTGACTGAAGCCGAATGCAGCCAAACGGCACATAAGAAAGCGAATTATTTTAAAAACATGCTATTCTATATAGGAGAAAATCACTAATAATTATTTATTTAAACATGGAAATATTGCCGTTTGTTACAAATTCTTTCAAATTTTTTGAGCTCTATTTCCTTATAAGGATCAATCAGGGCGGAGCAACTGTCATGACGTCAAACCTCATTATGACCTCGTTACCATATTTTTTCCATGGGTTGCCTTAACCTTACTGCGTAAGCATTCTGAGGATATTTAGTCTTTTTGTAGCTTTTTCATGAATTAATTGTATATGCGATGTCCAGGTAGCATCACTTTGAAAATGTAATCCTATGTGGGTATGAGATGCATTTTGAATAAGGGATGAGCCATGTTCACCAAATATAATGGGCGGATATTTTATGTTTTTTTCGGGTGAAATCAACATTTACAGTTTTGTTTGGATTATCTTCTATGACATAAGATTAAATGCCCCTCTGCTAACCGATACAGTTTCTCCTTAAAATCTTAAGACCTAATAGATGAAAAATTTCCTGAAAAAAATCTTTAATTCTGCTGATCACTTTTTGATTAGGTAATCAGTACATGTATATTGTTTAATGGTAGAGAAAATGG
>NW_026938439.1:0-8483 GCF_032062105.1 Saccostrea cuccullata
CGGTGAATACCACGTGGTTCTCTAAAACCGGTTTCACTAGCAAGGCTACATTATGTCTTGAGGCGAACAGTGATTTAAATGCCGATTTAGGACGACACGTCATGTACGATAAAAGTTTAAATCTTACTTTTTATTACTCAATCCAACATTTAACATGTAAATAAAAATTGTTTTTTCATATTTTGCGTGTTATATGTACATTGTACAATAAAACCGCTACATGTCGTTGCTATGTCGTATTGGTGTGGTTGTTTATTGTACTTTCATTTGAATATAATGAATGGATACAAAGTAGAATTTATAACTTTTTGCATTTCTTTGTAAACGATGATAATATTGCCAAAAGCCATACTTATCTGCTTATTGTTAAGTAATACAATACACGTCTTGAAAAACACTTAAAAGATTTTTTTTTTAAGTCACTTGTTACAAATAGCTAAAATATATAATATCTACCACAAAACTCTCACCTTAATAACCGATAGAATGAACTTTAACATTTTAATTTATACTATAGTTTCTTAAAATAAACCTTTAATAAAACTATCTTCAGTTGGTATTTCGTTTCCTTATCATTAATATTCTTAGAACACTTATACTTATCTAAGAAACTGTTTCTTTATTTGTACATTGTAAAGCCCGATGACATGGAAAGTAACAATCGTTACAGGACCCTGGTTTTCTGTTGACATCGGTTCTGCTTGCTCGTTCCTGCTTCCGAAAACTCAGCAAAAACACGTGTGTGTTCTGCGGAGCACTGGCTTAGAACGATCAACCATCTCACAAAATACTGCCTTCTCATTGGCTTTCCTTTGGCCACGCCTACCATAAACAGGCATTTCCAATAAAATACGTTCCTATCATACAATGTTTTCCCGCTATTCTACGAAACGCGGGAAAACTTTAGTCTTGTCTACTGGAATATACATGCGTACAGGTATGGAAGCCCTAGCCACAACTGTTAAAAATACATGTATTGCCATGGTTAAAGTTTGAAAAAAAAATTGTAAAAGGGGTCAAACCAAAAGGTCAAATGGTCAAATATGTCTGTAAACGAAACGAGACCTATTCGCATGAAATACACATCTGAAATATGATAACCATAGCTCAAACAAATCAAAAGTAAATCCAAGGTTAAAGTTTTTTGCGGAAAAACAAACAAACGGACAAACAGATGGACGGACAGGGCAAAAACTACGCGTACATACTCTGGAATCGTTGATGACGGGGCAAAAAAATGACAATATTTAACTAAAGAAAAAAAATGAATATTGGTCTCTTTTATTACCGCTTGTGTTTACTAAGGTAAACAATATTTCCCTTCAATTCTTTATTCTAAACTTTGATCCTTATGCATGCTCCCCTTTATTCATGCGATGACACCTAAATACACACTGTGTCAGGATGTGAAGACACCTTGATACACACTGTGTCAGGTTGTGAAGACACCTTAATACACACTGTGTCAGGATGTGAAGACACCTTAATACACACTGTGTCAGGATGTGAAGACACCTTAATACACACTGTGTCAGGATGTGAAGACACCTTGATACACACTGTGTCAGGATGTGAAGACACTTTAATACACACTGTGTCAGGATGTGAAGACACCTTAATACACACTGTGTCAGGATGTGAAGACACCTTAATACACACTGTGTCAGGATGTGAAGACACCTTAATACACACTGTGTTAGGATGTGGAGACACCTTGATACACACTGCGTCAGGATGTGTAGACACCTAAATACACATTGTGTCAGTATGTGAAGACACCTAAATACACACTGTGTCAGGATGTGAAGACACCTAAATACACACTGTGTCAGGATGTGAAGACACCTATATACACACTGTGTTAGGATGTGAAGACACCTTGATACACACTGTGTCAGTGTGATTTCAAGTCTCAACTTTTCTGTTTATGTGATTCTCTAGAAAGAAGTTATTTCCATTGTGTTCATATTTGTTAGTTTATTGATTATCTCCCCTTTGTGTAATAAATAAGATTTCCAGGTAATCGAAACAAGAGTGGGTGTACTCTCCGGGCAATCTTCTAAAGAATCACTGGCTTAGTACTGGCAAACGTAAGCGGCAAGCTTTATGTCCCACAGAGCGGAAATGAAAGTTTCGACATCTCTCTCTCTCTCCCCATTTCCTTTTCTTCAGAGAGAGAGAGAGAGAGAGAGAGAGAGAGAGAGAGAGAGAGAGAGAGAGAGAGAGAGAGAGAGAGAGAGAGAGAGAGAGAGAGAGAGAGAATTAAATCGCTCGAGAGAGAGAGAGAGGTTTCTAATTTATTTCAGAAATAAATAATAAAGCCAACAAACGCAATACTACAATGAATGGAAAGCATGTTATTGACATCATTTGAAATAGGTCTTGTTCAATTAAAAGGTAGAGGACATTTAATGATATGGGATCATTAAAACAGTTGATTTGATAAACGTGTTTGTTTTAGATAATTAATATTAATCATTTTCAATGTTAAAAATAAGATTAATACTAGTATTAGGGTTTATTATATAGAATAATATATACTATGGGATTTTCTTTAAGAGAGGAAACAATTATTTCAGGAATGAAAAGTGCGTTTCATTTTTAAATACTCCTTTTAACTTTGGAATACTTTATACAAGCGACAAGGCTATAGAATTATATCTTGTAGCTGCGAGGGGAGGGGCCTGGGGGGGGGCTGGTGGTTGGTGTCTTATTTTGTAAGATACCGGGTATATATAAGATAGACAGAAAATGGACATTAGAAGTCGGACTGTTATTGATTTAGAGAAGAGGTTGTACGCAAAAGCTTCGTAGTAATTCTTTACAAAAAGACGCCGCTGATGATGATAGAAATATGGAACTTACAATGTATCACTTGACAATATATCATGCATTGAAAATGACATTCTTAACCGGTTATAATTTTCAGTTAAAGCGAGTGAGTATTAGGGGTTGAGATTGTCCAATATCAATATATATCATATATCAATATATGACATTATTCAGTGCAACGCTTAATGATTTTGCTTTCATTAAGCGGGTTTTCATCATTAGCAGCTTTTAAAAAGCATAGTCATTTCTCTAATGAGGAAAGGTTGACCTGATCTTTAGTATGAATAAAAAGGATAATAAAATAAAAGACACTGCTTTCCTTATAAATTAAGACATTTTTAAAAATGAAATTGTATTATTATATCAACTGTTTGAATACCTTTAATCAAAGATATATATAAAGATTAACTTGGAATCATTTTTAATATTGACAATAAGATTAATGGTTGTGAATTAAAAGGTATACAATATAAACTGATTTTATGCCACATTGTGTTCGTTTACATTAAATGTTGCAATAAGGAATGATGAAATTTAAGACAGATAGTTCGTGATATTTTATCCTTGATTATTTTAGATGACAGGATGTTAAACACAAGGAACTGTCTTGGATGAACATGACTACCACAGTCAAACGTAACGACAGATTTAGTCGTAATTAACTGAGCTGCTGATTGGTCCCTGGTGCCCAACAGACTGGATCTATAAATAGTATCCGCCACTTCTGTATGGCAGATATATATAGGAGATCTTTGTGATGATTAAAACTCATTTAATACGATATATGATGTGTTTATGACGTAAAAAGTATTTACTTTTTAATTTCCTTTATTAAAGTTACGACATTTAGTCTGTTTTGAGATCGTCCATGATTTTCATGACGTGTCACATGTTTCATGATAGATTGTGATTTAATTTATCTAATCACATGGTTTCATCCACAAAGTAAAGATTTTATAATAATATGTAATACATTTCTTTATACCATCCTAATTACTTGTTATGCAATGGTGTTTCTGATCTACTTTTAATATTTTATTTTTCATTAATTATTTTATATTAAATTTTCTAAAGATATCCCCATTTAAAACTTTGACCACAATCGAAGGCCAAACCCTGCATGAACAATGGGAGAGGTGTGGTGTTGTGTCTTACTATAAATAGAATCAACCTGCAAATGCATTGGGATGCTTAAGTTTCAATGAAAATAGTCTCGCTTTTTTTCTTACAAAAAAGGCCCTCTCCATTTCTTATGAGATTGATTGTTTGTTTTTGTACATTGTATACGTACCGTGTCATTCAGTGTTATTCTCCAACAATATTGATCCCCATCCTATCTCCATCCTGGGTTCCCTAAAGGTATCTACACTACCAGCTGATACCTACATATTGTTGAATGACGGGTTCTACAGATGTTTTTTTAAAGATATTAACACACCCATTCCCTCCAATTTCTAGCATTCCGATTGTCTTGAAAATATTGCTGCATTTACATCCTCACAGTCATACAGCATTCTTAAGACGATATCAAGTTGAATGAAGATCCTCTATTTAGCCTCCAACACACCACCTATTAAACTCAATGATTTGATCAAAATTTATAATATATATCTGAGAAGTATTTTGATTTAGAGCTTTTGTATCGTGAGCCTATAATCGGATGAGTGTGAGAGGCTAATAAATACATATTATCTTCATTCTACGTGATATCGTTTTGCAAATTTTCAAGATCATCGATTAGGTATGCAGAAGTGCCCAGGATCTTAATCAGTATAATTAAAAATCACTTTATGCTATTTCTCTTTCCTATTTTATAAATTAAAATTTCTAGAGTTTAAAAGCAAGTATTCACTCACAATTAGTTTCGAAGATTTACTGGGCAAATAACGACAACCCTGAGAAGTATACTTATTTTTCTACAAAACAAAGATTCACGATCCTTTCACAATTCAGGTCATTTGATGAACTTGCTCTCGGGTAAAAGGTTTTTTCATCACCGAGACCAAACAAAAAAAATATAGACGCAGATATTTCTTTTAGCTTTCAGTTGCTTATCATATTTTGTAAGATAAAACAACGCACAGTATGTAATGAACATGTTTTAGTGTATATCAAAACAGGTTTTGCTATCAGTATACAAAAGTGTATAAACTTTTAATAAATATGAAAGGAAAATGTTTTAATTATACAGGTATACTAAACAGTGACTTTTTTCTTATGACTTAGAATGAATGTATTTTATGGCTGAATTCGGCTTCAGCAGACTGCTTGTACTCAATGACACGGATGTTATTATCAACATAATACGTCGTGACATTAATTGAGATATGCCGTGGAAAAACTCAACAAACATTAAAGATTATAAGAATATAGTGAAACACAAGTTGTGACCTTTTTTTTAAAAAGTCTTTTTAAACGAAAATATGATGAACTAATTTCGAAAAAAACATGGAAAACTGAGACAATGTGTCCAGCTCCATCAATCCATCACTGAACATTCAGGCCACATGTATATGTACGTACAATATGTTAACCTGCTTTTGTTAATAATGAATTTAAAAAAAGCAAGTGTGTACACATTAAACATATTGTATTATTTCATTCACTCATTAACTATCGTTCATTGCCTTTGTATAGCTTGTATGACCTCACCCCCTACACATTATGAAAATTGTACACTGTTAACATTTAATTTCATTACATGTATTAACATGGTTCTTGCATGTCTTAATATATTATGTTTATTTATAAACTTGTACAAATTTAAACTAGATTTTACTCATTAATAGTTTAATCAATCATTTATATCAAATGTAGTTGTTGGTAAAATTGCTGTAGAATTTCTAATTAGAGGTACTGGCCAAAAAAACTCAACTTTAACGCATACTTTATCATTTATAATTTGTAATAAATTGACAAAAAGTATATCAAGTAAATCTAATACTCTAAGCATCCTTTTTTTTAAATTATAAACTGTTATAAATTACAAAATGTATATCAGGTAAATCTAATACTCTAAGCATACTTTATCATTTATAAATTGTTATAAATTGACAAAAGTGATATAAAGTAACTATAATACTCTATGCATACATTATTAATTATAAATTGATATAAATTAAAAAAAAATGTATATCAGGTAAATCTAATACTTTAAGCATACTTTAATTTTTTAATTTGTTTATATGAAGTCTTTAAATTTTTGTAACTGTTCAGAATTTAGGGCTAAAAGAATAAAACTCCCATGCAAATCACCTTGAATCACACAGTATCGTTTATATATATATATATGAATTAATTTATATACAGGGTATGTTCATTTGTAACGCACTTAAACACCCAATTTTATGTTAACGCTTCCAAAATATATCTGATTCAAGATCAATTATTTACCGTCTGTCAATCATTAAAAAACAGTAGCTTCTGATTTGATTGACAGGTCAGCTACCTGTGCTTCCTGATAATCTGAGTTTGCATGTTTTGAAAACAATTACCTGGGCACGCGTCAAACGGCAGTGCTCCAGAAACTAACGAAAAATGTTTTATTTAAGGGGGTAAATTTTAGAAACCTCACAATGAACTATATTTCTATTCTGACTGAGATGAAATTCATAATTCCAATCAACAGACCTTGAACTTCTATGAAAAGTAAAAAAAAATATTGCAAAGAACTCAAACCATTTTAGGCAGATTCTATTTATTTTTTTTTTCAGAAGAAAGATAATACATGTGTATGAATTATAGGGTTTCCTACCTATTTCCACCTGTAAAACTGTGATTATCATGTGACGTATTGTCGTCGGAGGGAGAGAGCATGTCTTTAAAGGGAGGGAGCAAGTTTTTTTTATAAACATGTACCTGCTTAATCTGAGGATTCTTGGATTGAAGGAGATGAATCATAACATTAAAAAATAAATATAAATATGAATATTTAGGAAATAATAATAGAAAAATATTTAGAACTAATAATTAGGTTAAACAAGAACACACCCTTTACTTTAATCACACATAGAGACAAGGTCCAAGTCCGGGGTCCCCACGTCATATAGAAAAAAAATTACACAACCTAATGTTTTTTTCGTAAAAATTAAAATGTTCTTGTGGGGGAAATTTTTGTTTTTCGGATTTCTGTTTGTTTTCTTCATATAAGCAGATTAGGTCAATGACTGCATGGAACTCGCATAACATCGCTTGGCTTGTAGAGGTACCGGGATGGCTCAATTGCGCTATCTCTTTTATTTAATAATTCCATTTAAATTTGTGGACCAGAGCGGCCGCCATGGTTGGGGAGTGGAGATGTTACCCAACCTGTATAAATGCAACCAGAAAGAGACAAAATTCAGCTTTCCACTCTTTATTAAAGTAAACAATCTATTTCTAATATTTATAATTACAATAAATAATTTTACAAAAGATTCTAAACCTTATTATAAATATAGCTACTTATAATATAAAAAGTTTAACTTGTAAATAAAATAAGCCATGTGAAAATTTAAAAAATGTTTACCAAAACGCGCGCAAGTTTATGAAATAATCTTACCTGTATAAATGCAACCAGAAAGAGACAAATTTCAGCTTTCCACTGCCGAATTGTCCCACTGAGCTACATTTATACTCCCGTACATGTCCTGCATATTTTAATGTTTCTTTCATTACTTTTATCCTTAGAGCTCGCGTTCGTTATCTTTGTCCGACTAACTGATTTATCTCTGGGAACCGTCAAGATTAAAGTTAAGCTCCCATCGGTCTGCATCTTTAATTTCTTTAAACCAAATCCATCCTTTTATATACCAGTAAGTAGATTTAATTTATTCTCAGCGCTCGTATCTGCTATCTCTCTAAGCCGAATAGTGCAAATCCATAAAATATATTAGAATTTCATTTTTACTGCAAATTTTGTTATGATATTTTCACCATATTGAGTAATACTCGTATATATTTATGGTTGGCTATATGGATTTTTTAGCATGATAAATCATGATCTTTTATATCCCGTCTTACTGCCAGGGACCATGTTTTAAGAAAAAAGATTCCATTTTCTAGAAAATACTTGCATATTGGTATCTCTTTTTATTTACCTTGTGTTTTCTACGGTGAATATTTTTATTTTTCATTTTTCCTCATTCTAAACTTCGATTCCCCAAACAAGCTCCCTTTTACCCAGGTACGAATATTTAAAGAACCTTTAGTATACACTTTGTCAGGATTTTTTCAATTGTCATCTTTTCTTCCTGATGTGATTCTTTAGAAATTAGTCATTACATTTTTTAATATTGATTTGATTTTCCTCCTTGGAACAATAGGTAAGATTTCTAGATAATCGAAGCAGGAGTTGGTGTTCACTCCATAAAAGCTTCTTAAGAATACCTGGCCAAGAAATGGCAAACTTAAGCAGCATGCTAAATGTCTTACAGAGGGGATACTAAAGTTTATAGAAAAGTAGAGATTCAGAGAGAGACACTGGTAACTATTTTTATTTTTTTTCAGGAATGATATATTTTGAAAAGTGCGTTTCAATTTTAAAATACTCGAGTCCATTATGTAGGCTAGGCGGTAAACAAATTATTTTTTTTAGTAACCACCAGATATAACTTAAATTTTGGGATATAATATACTAAGCTCTCAACTATATATAGTTTGACAAAGAAAAA
>NW_026938440.1:5000-8367 GCF_032062105.1 Saccostrea cuccullata
GACTGCCTTAATTGGTGTAAACTTCTTTTAATTGATGAAAGAGTACATTAAAATTTACAAATTATACACAGAAAATGTGACAATATCTTATCTCTCAATTTGATAATCTAATTTATAATCTCATGAATTGCACTTTTTATTAGTAAAAGAATTATAAATTAAAAAAATTCAATTTCTTTTGGATAGGTGTGACTCATTTGAATACTGAATTTTGATACCAAGCATGACCATGATTTGCCAGAAGATCATCTGTTTGGATGTGACATGGAATAAACAGCATAGTGAAAATAAGTCAATTTTTGGTTGTGAAGACAATTTTTAAACACACTGTGTATCATTTTTAGCTCACCTCAACGAAGTTGGGGAGCTTATGTAATACCCTCGGCGTCGGCGTCGGCGTTGGCGTCCCAGGTTAAGTTTTTTGGAGCAGTTTTCTTTTTAAGTACTTCTATGTCCTATATTGATTAGACATGCATGGAAGATGGTTCTAGTGTGTTTCATTGTACCAGTCAAAGTTTCAGATGCTGCAATTTCAGCAAAGAAATGACCAGGTTAATGTTTTTGGAGCAGGTTAACATTTTTGGTGCAGTTTTTGGTGTGGGTTTCATTTCCAAGTAACTATAAGCCCTATGTTGACCAAACTTGCATGGATGGTACATCTAAGGATGCATACTACCAGGCTTGCTTCGGATGCTGAATCTGACCTACATTTTCTGGTTGAGTGAACAGGTTAAAGTTTTTGGTGTAGGTTTCATTTCCAAGTAACTATAAGCCCTTTGTTGACCAAACTTGCATGGATGATACATCTACGGATGCATACTACCAGGCTTGCTTCGGATGCTGAATCTGACCTACATTTTCCGGTTGAGTGAACAGGTTAAAGTTTTTGGTGCAGGTTTCATTTCCAAGTAACTATAAGCCCTATGTTGACCAAACTTGCATGGATGATACATCTAAGGATGCATACTACCAGGCTTGCTTCGGATGCTGAATCTGACCTACATTTTCCGGTTGAGTGAACAGGTTGAAGTTTTTGGTGTAGGTTTCATTTCCAAGTAACTATAAGCCCTATGTTGACCAAACTTGCATGGATGATACATCTAAGGATGCATACTACCAGGCTTGCTTCGGATGCTGAATCTGACCTACATTTTCTGGTTGAGTGAATGGGTTAAAGTTTTTCGTGAGTGATTTAGTTCCAAGTAACTATCAGTTCTTTAATGACCAAACTTGCACGGACGATACATCTTAGGATGCACTTTAATGGACTTGCTTCGGATGCTGAATTCGACATACATCTTCAGATAATAGACCAGATTGAAAAGTTATGAGTACATCTGTGCCAAAAACTATAAGGCTTATATAACATTCTATAAACCAAACTTGCACAAGTGTTGCATCAAGAGATGAAAAATCTCAAATTTGCTTCAGATGCTTGATTTTGATTACATTTTCATGAAGAAGAACTAGTTTAAATTTTTTATGTAGGTCTATTTGAAAGTATTAAAATTGCTTAAATATTTTCATTTTTGGAATGTGCACTTTTTGTTGGTTAATTGTGTGACTTTGCCTTACTTAAAGACAACATTCGTTGAGGTGAGCTCTGTAATCTCTGATTACCTATGTTTAAATTTTGATTTGACAACATAAATCCACAAATATGAACATATCAATTGCTCTCAGTTTTTCAAGTGAAATAGTTTTTGTAACAGAAATACATGTACCAGTAATTACATTGGAATAAATGTTATTTTTAAATATAATATTTTGTTTGTGTAGCATGTTGACCTCTTTATTAAGGTCTTCCCTTTCAAAGTGTAGACTTACTTATTCTAATGATTAAGATAGGTCCTCTGTCTTCAGCAGGAATATAAGATCTTGAAATACATGTATGTGTATTTTTTACAGTATAATAAAAAAAATTTTATTTTGGCACATACAGCTAATGAAAGGCATAAACATGTGTATGATTCCAAGGAATTCAGAACATAAGGCATGTACATGTAGTTTTCTAAAACAAGATTGAAGAGATGTCCAGTCGCATTTCAATGTCAACTGCAAAACTGTGCCTGTTGCATACTTATTAGCCCATCTGAGCTAAAAGAACCAGTAAATTATTTAAAAACATAATTATGTTCCCCAAACGAAGTTGGGGAACATATTGTTTTTACTCTGTTTCTTATTATTATTATTATTATTCCTGGGAAAATTTTGTCCTTGAGTGATCTTGTAAACTACACATCCGACTAAGGTAAAATGTTTTTAGGGTCAATAGACATGTCATGTAGATTTGCCGAACGAAGGTCATTTTGCGCGCACGTGCTTGCAAGAGCGCGCACGTGCAACATGTAAAATGACCGATTTAATTGATATAGGCGTAACTTTTTAAATTTTTGATGAAATGCTTTGAAACTCATAATGTAAGGATATATTAGTAATATAGACAATACGACAGGGTCAAAATAGCAAGATCTCACGCGCATGCACGTGCCCTTTGCTCTGATTGGCTGAAACTAAAGTTTCAATATCTTTCTTGTTTTTTAAGGAAATCCTTTGAAATTTTGAACATAGCCATGCATTAGGATATCCTACAACATGATATATAGAAATTATCATGAAAACACGTGCATGCACGTGCGCTGCAATCTGATTGGCTGAAAATTTAAAAAGCTATAACTCCCTTGGTTTTCAACCAAACAGGATGGGATTTGGAACATAGATATATAAGATGGACTTCTACAAAAAGGTATGGTCGCCATGCACATGCATACACGTGCATGTTCGTGAGCTGCAATCTGATTGGCTGAAACTTTAAACAGTTATAACTTCCGTGGTTTTCAACCAAACAGGATGGGATTGGGAACATAGATATATATAATGGACATCTACAAAAAAGTATGGTCACCATGCACATGCATACATGTGCGTGTACGTGCGCTGCAATCTGATTGGCTGAAACCTTAAACAGTTTTAACTCCCTTGGTTTTCAACCAAACGGGATGGGATTTATAACATAGATAGATTTAATGAACTTCTACAAGAAGGTATGGTCACCATGCTCATGTATGCACGTGCGTGCACGTGAAATGGGTAAAATCAAAAATACACTTGAATTAGCGAATTTTTTAATTCTTTTAAATTAAATACTTTAATATTTAGTATATTAAAATATATAGATTGTGTAGACAAGATGATATGGTCATTACGTACATGCCTTCACATGCGCACACATGCAATGCTAAAATTTGAATGAGCATGGTACATTTCTGGATAAACGTTGTTAAAATCTCAAATGCATAGAGTTTGTGTTATTAAATGAAGCTTACAGGGAATATGGCACGAAAAGGGAGTTGGGGAGCGTTTGGGA